>NW_010193576.1:0-294 GCF_000695765.1 Mesitornis unicolor | reverse complement strand
GTACCAACTCCCTCCCTCCCTGCCAGTACCACAGGCAGTTGGAGAACCTGTTCCATGGCGTACTTTAGCAATGAATCCGACTGAACAATGCTTACAAAATCCTGTCGCTAAATGGCGAGAACAAGTAGACAGGCACTGGGGTCATGGCCATCATTAGGGACATGAGTGAACACAGGAGGGCATTGGGGACATTGGGGGCGTTGGGGTATTTGGGGTCACTGGAGACATTGGGAGTATTGGGGACATTAGGGTTGACATGGGGACCCTCCCAGTCACCCCATGGGACCCCCATGA
>NW_010193575.1:0-8382 GCF_000695765.1 Mesitornis unicolor | reverse complement strand
TATATACACACACACATATATATATATCTATATATATGCCCGGTGGGTATTTGTATATGTAAGCACATCAGCACATCCCAGCACTGTCAGCCACACAAACCAGTGCTCTACTCCAGCCCCTTGCTTTTCTGCGCTCCAAACGCCGAGCTTCAGTGGTAAATCAGGTGTATATTTGTGGTCTGATACCATGTAATTTTCTTCTTCTGCAAGTGTGTGCTGTAATTCCCATCCTTTACTCTCAGGACAAATACTGCTACGAAGCTGTGTCGGCGGGAAAGAGGAAAACAAAAGCCAAATGCTTGGGTGTGCATGCAAACCAAAATATTACCCCTCACTTCCCATCCATCAGTGGTTCAAGCACTGATAGGGTCGTATTTGCTTGGGACTGAGAAAGAGATGTACGCGTGTCAGTGGAGTCCCAAATGTGGGATTGAAGAAGAAAATATTATTGCATGCCCCAATTATGCTAATTGGAAAGAGGAAAACAAAAGCCAAATGCTTGGGTGTGCATGCAAACCAAAATATTACCCCTCACTTCCCATCCATCAGTGGTTCAAGCACTGATAGGGTCGTATTTGCTTGGGACTGAGAAAGAGATGTACGCGTGTCAGTGGAGTCCCAAATGTGGGATTGAAGAAGAAAATATTATTGCATGCCCCAATTATGCTAATTAATCACAGAAAATGTTGGTTTTAAACAGGTCTGCCCTACAGAAGACACATTTCAAAGGCAGCACAGCACCGATGTTTGTCTTTGCACCTTTTAAAATGCCTTTATCCAACCAGGGGATTTTTGGTGGGGTTGGTTTTAGTCTGTGGGTGTGCCCAGGAAATATGGGAAGAGAAAAAAACCCAAAGACCTCCCAAAACAAACCACCAAACCGCATTTGGTCCCACAAATGATGTTGCCCCCTCTTACAGATCCCATCTTCAACCCAAGATTTCACAGGATCACAGAATGTGAGGAGTTGGAAGGGACCTGGAAAGCTCCCCCAGTCCAACCCCTGCCAGAGCAGGAGCACCAGAGCAGTCACACAGGATTTCTCACTAAAACCACCCTATTTCTTATATAATATTAAAGAATTTAATATTTATGAAGTTGGTAGCAGCTTTGGAGCTGGTGGGGTTTTGGATTTGGTTATTTTGCAGTTCACGCAGTCCCAAAGCGCTGTGAATCCTGCCCACAAATTCGGATTGACATCCCCCTTCTGTGGCTTAATGGTATGGGGAATATTTCATTGAAGAGGTTAAGAAATGCTTTGTGATTGTGGAATGTTCGATTTTCTTGTGCACCCTGCAAGCTCAACACCTACAGACGTCAATTCAAAGTGAAAACTTGTCTTTTTCTTACCCAGGCTACAAAAATCAGCACCTCCTGGAAGCAGCACTCCTTGTAACTCCAAGCAGGAGTAACCCAGCGTATTATCAGACATCCAGCACTGCAAATAATTCTCCAAAAATCAGGAATAACTTCGGAAATTAATGTTATTGGGCTGCTGCTGTTTGTGCCTGAGCGAAGGTCTTTGCTGAAGACTTTGGAAAACATAAAGACCCCCTTTGAAATGATGGAAAGGCCCTGAAGACTCCAGGACCCGGTGCTCAAGGGTTCGGGTGTTACAGCGAGGCTTAAAGTAACAACCCCACCCTGTGGCTTTTACCAGAACTGCAGGGGTTTTAGGAAAATTAATAATAATAATAGTAAAAACTCGCAGCTCATGCTGCCAAATCGCTGCGTAAAGAGACCTGGCACCGTTTCCTGCACGCAATTCTACGAGGGAAGTGTTTTTCGATGAATTCATCTGAGATCATCAAGAAATGGGAGTTGCATGCTTGTGAAACACCTTTCAGTAAATCAAGAGGATTTTTATCTTCATCGTAACCTGGCCACAAGAGCAGAAACCCCCAGCGACAGTGGTGACCAACACAACCACCCTTACAGCCATATTCACATTTACCTGTCAAAAACTGTGCTCACCAGATGAGCAGGGATGTGCCAGGTTAACCCTGCCTGAAATACTAAGGAATAATTGGGTGAAAAGGGGGTTTTTTAAATGCAGTGAGCACAATAATGATTTGCTTCCTCTGTAAGTGGATAGCTGGCTCTGAGGGCTCAGCCTCTTACCTTTTCCTTCTCATTTTCCTAGGATCGGATACTTCATCCCCATCAGATTCAATGTTGTTTGGGAAGTTTGCCATTGTCCAAGGCTGGATGCTGGATTTGGGGTCAAATAACGGCAATAACTATGGAAAATAACAGCAGTAAATCGGAAAGCCCAGTGGCCACCCCACAGGGTCACAGCTTCCCAGAGATGTTTGGAAATGTAAGGTGTTTTTTATCACCGCACAGCATTTTGTTTCCATAGGAATAATGCAAGTTGGTTCAACCCTAAGAAGTTGCTTTTTAGGTACAAAAGGGAATATTTTCCCTCCTACGGAACAGGAGCACAGCAATTAACGGGCACAGCCCCAAACATGGGTACCGCAGAGCCAGGAACCATCTGTACAGTGCGTGTTGTTGTGCCATGGTATTAAAATATTCTGCAGCAAGCAAGGATTCCAATAATAGAACTGAAGGAGAACAAAATATGGCTTGGAACTGCTGCGTACAGTAATTTTATCCCTCTCTAAAAGCCATTTTTAGCTGAACTCCAGAAACCCCGCAGAATTAATGTTCCGAGTTAATACAATGCGCTCTAGAAGCTCGTTAGCAGTTCAGTTAACGAACTTCGGGGCCTGACCTCCAGTGTTTAGTGTGTGACAAAGACTGCTGGGTGTGGGAGCAGAGCAGAGGGGGAAATCGTGAAATCCATGGCCAGAAGCGGAGGGGACCCAACTGCCAGTCAAATTCGGATTAAGAGCGATTTAAACGTGTGCTGAGAGCAGAAATGTAAACGTTTTGTTAAAACAACTTAATGCATAGCTTTAATAACAGTAAAAGTGGTAATGGTGGTGTTGTGGTGCCCTAAGTCAGAAAAGACTCTTAAAAATATATAAATATAAAATAAAATAACCACTGCCTTGTATCTAGAGATAGATATCTAGATCTTCGTACATCACACAGTAATAAATGCCTTTTTTTTCTCTATTAATAAATACAAAACATATGAAACAACATCTATTGCTTTTTAGGTGATCAGAAAAGAATCTTCACCCAAAGATATCAGTAACATTGGCTCCACAACTCCCTAAATTGCTACAGGTTGACTGGTTTATTTTATCTTTTAGGAACTTCTAAGGACTAGGGGTAAGGCAGCATTGTGTAAATACATCAACAGGGATCATCTCCAAAACATATCAAGGGAAGCCTGAGGTGGACCATTATCACTGAAGAGTTGAAAATAATTAGCAAAATAATGGGAATAGCAATAATCTCAGTGGAAATAAAGCAGACACTGAATGGTTTTCATCAGCCTGCATGTAAAAACAGGTAGATAAAATGATAAAACTTCCTTTCGCATACACTAATATTTGATTTAGACCTGCCTGACATTTTAGTAAAAGGGCTGCTCTATCCAAAAATCAACTGAGTTCAGTGTTAAAGAGATGAGGAAATCATTGATAGATCTCAGTAACGTCGCTGTTGGAAGTTACTGAAATGTTTATAGGGAGAGATGCTGCGGTCATTGACCACAAAACACACAAAAAAAGGAGCATTGGGGACACAGGGGACACGGGGCAGGACCTTGCCTAGGGCCACACTGGGATAAGGATGTTAAAAATTAGGAGGAATCCAGAAATTAACCGCAGAAACAAGAACAGACTCCCAGCATGGGTTGGCTTGGAAGGGACCTTAAAAATCATCTGTTTCCACCCCCCATGGGCAGGGACGCCTCCACCAGCCCAGGCTGCTCCCAGCCCTGTCCAACCTGGGCTCTGCCATAGCAGCCCTGCATCCCTGCCCTGAGAAGCGAGGTATGAAATAGCGTTTAGTTTAGCAAGAAGTGTCTTCTTTTTGCATCCTGTGGTGAGGAGTTCCCCACCTGACAGACTCCTCAACGGCTCCATAAGACGATTATTTCATTGGAAAAATGGCGCATTACCCATCCATGAGACCCTTAAAAGTCAAATTGCAAGAGCCAGCACTGCTTTTATCATGAAGATCAGCAGCAGAAGAGTTTCTCAGCCTACTGCGACCTACAAGACCAGACTACATGAAAACTTCCTTTCCTGCCCACATCACCTTTGAAATGTCATACATTTGCCCAAATCAATCCTATTTCATTTCTCTGTGGGGAACCAGATTGGTTTTGGTGCCGTTCCCAAATGCACTTATCAAAACATAGACGTACAGGGGCAGCAAACTTTGCTGGCAATGGCATTGGAGGGGGGGAGGAAATCTGCTTTTGCTGTTAACTCACACAACCTTCTGCTTTGCACATGGAAGAGCCTCACTGATTAATGCAGTTTTCATGAGAGGTGTGGCCCCAAACATGCAATTGTTGTTTGCTTCAACATATCAAAGGAGGAGAAATAACTGTGCTTAAGTAAAAAATAGTATAAAACAGGGGAAAAACCCACAGAACAGTCCTCAAGAAAGCCCACATGCAATCAGCTCTGTGTATATCCTAGGCAGGCTCCTAACATATGACAATAAAATATACTGAGCATCTCCCTTCAGCACCTGGAAATCCCTTCTTCCCAAACCAAACCGGTCTTCCATGGCTCCCCACCTCCCTCCCCACTGCAGCCCCTGCTCCCCCATCCCTGCTCCCCCTCTCCAGCCGAATCCTGGTGCCTCCCCTCTCCCATGTTTGCCTACGCCGCTCCACCCACACCTTTATTACCATGAAAATCGCACTTCTCTGCCGCTTGTTCTCTCCATGGCGTTCTGTCTCCTCCTAGCAAGCCGGTTTTAGACCCAAAGCTGTTCCGAACAACCAGACTTCACCTTCCAAATCCTCCTCAAAGCACTTTTCTCCTCAAAGCCCTTCCAAAATTGCTTCTTGCTGGTGGGTGCTCTTACTGATGCTGTCTCATAGAGGAGTTGTTACTCATGGCTGAGTGGTTGGGTTGATGTCCAACGTTCCTCTAACCATTCCCAAGCTTACAGCCAACTAAATATTGTACTTATATATTACACCAAGCACATATCACATGGTGGACAGCATCATACTTTGCTTTCTTCATGAATTATTTGCAACTTCTGTACTTCTCCACTCAGGTTCAAAGGTTCTGTGACCTTATCCCCTCTGCAGCTCCTGGAAGGAGGGGGTAGAGGTGGTGTTGGTCTCTTTTTCCACAGAACAAGCAATGGGACAAGAGGAAACGGCCTCAAGTTGAGCCAGGTGAGGGTTAGGATGGATATGGGGGGAAATTTCTTCACTAAAGAGTGGTCAAGCACTGGCAGGGGCTGCCCAGGGCAGTGGTGAAGTCCCCATCCCTGGAGGGGTTCACAAACCATGTGGATGTGGCACTTGGGGACATGGTTTATGGCCATGGTGGGGTTGGGTTGACGTTGGACTGGGTGATCTTGGAGGTCTTTTCCAACCTTAATGATCCTGTGATGCCCATGACCTGGGCCTGAAGGCTACGGCTGCCAAAAAGTCATGACAGCACACGAGGGCCGGCTGCATCCTCCTAAACACACATTTATTCACATCCATTACTACAGCAGCCCAGGGATCTCTTTGGAGATCTCCAGAGCAGGAGATGCAAACTCTCATGTGGGAGGGCTCTGGGAGAAGTAGTAAATTTAGGAGCCCCCTTTCAAAACAGGGTCTTCGAGGAAACAGGGCTGTTGTGAGGAAAATAAAGACACATCCGGAGCCGCACGTTCAGCAAAAGTTTACAGAGGGTCTAAAAATAAAGGAGGGGCAAAAGGGAGACATTTGAGTCAATGTATGTGCTGTGGAAATTTAGGGCATGATTCATTAGCCAAAAAAACTCCGAACACCCTCTGCAGCTATTTTGAAGGAGGTACATGCATAATTTATGTGGAACAAGAGTGGGCTGCAATTTCCCCCACACTGCTTCTGCATAAATTACACCGGCTTGTAATTCATCACACTCCTGTTTCTCCCGCATGTAAGCGGTAACCTCTCATTTAACGCTCACGGAAAGCGGAGTCATCTGCAAAGAGGAAGGTGAAGCATTTAGAGGGGCCAGGGCTGCAGGTTTGACACGTATCTGTGGTCCAGAGAACCCATAAAAGTGCCATTTTTGGGTGAGGGGTTTGCTGTGCGATGACTTCTCACAGTTATTTCATTTTCAGTCACCAACAAAACCTCCAAGAAGCTGGGCAGCAGAGACGAGAAACATGAGCCAAGGCACAGGACATCAGTCAGACGTTCGTACCCCCACATCCGACAAACAGCAGGGACAAGACAAAACTCAGCCTACGTAAGACTTACTTCAGCGTTTGCCACAAGGAGCAAGCTCATTATGAAAATCATAAGCAGGAGGGCTGGGATATTCAGCCGAACAGATGGGTGTGCTTTCGGCAATGCTTACATCATTTTTTAGTTACTTTTAGGCTCTGAAATGCACCCGTTTGACAGCAAATGCTGTCCACCTCTTGCCCCCTGTTATAATCTGCCTCTTCTCCTTGAGGTTGGTGTCTGGGGGCTCAACATTAAGATTGCTAATGCATGCTTTCACTTTAAAAAAAGTTTAAAAATTGCAAAAAGTGTAATACAAAGAGCAAAAGTTGTTTTTCATCTCCTTCTGCATCTCACCACTGTGTCACACAGCCTGTGGCAAGTCACACATCTCACCCTGGGGTCCTTCATGCCAGGGCTGAACCAGGACCAAAGCAGGCCAGGACTCCAGGTTTATTGCTTTGTAAGAGTTATTCCAGCTTTATTTTATTTCATAATATCTCTTTCTGTGGGAAGTAAGGGTCTTACTCTTGCCTGAAGCAAAGCAAAATGACCAACCTCATCCAAGAAGACAGCAGACTTCTGCTCAAACCAATGGACCAAGGTGGGACCATGGCCAAGAGGGACAGAGCCCAGAGGAGCGTGAGGTGTTGGAGTCCTCCCAGAAAAGCCTGGTGGGGATCTGGATGAGTGCCTGGGAAGGCAGGTACACAATAAAGTCATATATTGATCAGAGAGAGCTGGCTTTGGAAAGGCTTTAGGGAAAAGTAACGTTTGATTTATGAAGGTTTGGTCACGGAGTAACCTTGGCATTACCAATGGGAAAACAGGATGCCCTGTGCTGGAGTCCAGAGTGACAGGAAAATCAGAAAGCATTGCAGAACCTCACAGAATACACCCCAGGTCTGGAAAAATACCTTGAAAAATGAGAATGGCAGAGGTTTGACACCAAGAGCGCCCTCGGGAAGGCCAACAGGCGGCCAAGAGGCCTCCCTGCTACCTCCTTGTATTCCTATCAGTCCAATTGCCTCTTCTTTCCTAGTCTCTCCTTTTTCCCCCTTTTCTACTTCCTCCTGACTTTTTCTCTGGGAGTTTTGGGGGTATTTCTATTTGGGTGTTTTGCTCATTTGCTGGCTGGTGCTCTGTGTCCTGGCCAGCGCTCATTAGCCAGGGAGCGAGCGGCACAACATGCTGAGTGCGCTGGCAGTTTTAGGAGAGAAATATAAGGTACACAGAGAACATGAGGTAAAGAGAATAGCAACGTGCCCAGGGAAAAAAGCAAATAAATAAAAATCCCACATAGTGCTCGCAGTCAAATTTATATAGGAAAAAGTTGGAAATGAAGGAAATATTAAATAAAGGAAAAATTTGTGATTTCCCCTCTTCCTACTCTTTTTGTCTTGTACTAAACTGGGTAACAAGGCTGAAATTCAGCATGGAGGACCAAGGGTGAGAGAGGAGACAAGACACAGCCAGGCCAGTGACCAGGAGATTTTGGGAAGAGGATGGGAATGGCAACAGCGCAGCTGGAAGAGGACAGAGAACAGAAATGGGTGGTGAGGTGCAGGAGGCAACACAGGAGCAGGGCGGGTGGGAGGTGAAATCACTGCAGAAGAGGGATATCAGTTAAAAAAGCGTGGATGTGGTAGGAAGGAAGCACCATGGGGAGGTTTGTTCTGGCACACAGCGATGTCCATTTACCCAAACCTCCAGAATTCCACTGCTCAATCCTCCCTTCATCTCCCAAACATCCTTCCTACCCACCACGGGCTGGATGTTTAATGTATCTCAAGACATAAACCCCAAATGGTCATTAAGCCCTAAGAAATGCCTGGTGTTGAGGTCATTTTTACCATTCTAAGAAGAGTAAAAGAAAGGAAATTAAAAAACCCACCAGTTTATGAAATCGCTCAATTATTCTCAATTGCTGAGAAGGGATCACCCAAGGAAAGGAGGAGTTTCCAGGCATGGCAGATCTGGTCAATCATTCTATAGCAATATAATATAATGATATAATCATGTAATAATGCAATAATATATTATCAATATATTAATATATTATAGTA
>NW_010193574.1:12180-12467 GCF_000695765.1 Mesitornis unicolor | reverse complement strand
GGGGCCGAGCTCCGGGTGACACCGGCACCACTGCGGGTGCTCGGAGCTGCCGGGGGTGGTGCAGGCACGGCCCCTGCTCGCTGTCTCTGCAGGGTGATGGGGCTGTGAGGACCCCAGCGGGACACGGGGGCTGCGAGGAGCGACAGGGCCCCGATTCTCCCACCAGTGTACACCGGGCTGGTCCGGGACTGATCCTCGCTGTTGTTTCCCATCCAAAACCAATGTCTATGAGGGTGCCCAGCACTGCTGGGGGCAGGTGGATGTCGTGGCCACAGCAGACCGTGTCC
>NW_010193574.1:4937-12149 GCF_000695765.1 Mesitornis unicolor | reverse complement strand
GATGGGAGGAGAAGCAGCAGACAGGGGTTGGAGCAGGGGCTGGGAGGGGGGAAGGGGTTTGGGCTGGTCCTTGTGCTGGGCACAGCCAGGCTGAGGTGGCTCTGGTTTGGATTTTCTGCAGCTGATGGGAAACTGCGAGCTGGGAATGAGGAACTACAGCGCGGCACAAAGACACCCGGTCATTGCAAAAGGCTCTGCCGAAAGCTGGCCATGAGATGTGCAAAGTGCTCGGGGTTATTTTGTGCTTAAAATTTCCACCTCCTCCAGCCCCTTGCTCTCACTGAGCAGCATTTCCTTGCTCTTCCCTGCCTGCGCTCCAAGACAGAGAAATGCTGGGAACTTTCCACGTCCAAAACAACAAAAACAAAAGGCACGCAAGAGAAAACAGCACTCAGAGTTGGAAACAAAGAAGGAATCCATTGTTTCCTACCCAAAACCAACCCACACTTGGTGGGGACCTGGGCAGGGAGTGGAAACAGCCACCTGAAAAAGTGGAGTCGGTCTCAAAGGGGATCTTGGTGGTCCCTGCGGGGAATTTGCAGGGGTGGGAGCATGGAGCAGCCCCTGCCCGGCAGGGGCCGAGAGCTGTGGAGGGCAGTGGGGTGGTTCAGGACACAGCCAGCGCCTGCGGCCCCATCTCACCTGCCCCGCTCCTCCCTCCCACGGGGCAGGGCAAGCCCTGGATTAGCTGTTCCCAGCACATTCCAGTTATTTCCCTCCTGGGACTCCCGCTCCGGCGCCTTCGCTGATGAAAGACGCAGGCCCGGAGCAGGCGCTTGGCTGACGAAAGACGCGGCGGAGGTTGCCAGCAGAGCAACCTGCCCATGCACTTGCATCAGGCGCCTGGGTCTGGCTGGGATGGGATGAGAGACACAGCAGCGCCCTGCACCCTGCGGAGCTCATGGGCCTCCTGGCCCAAAAAGAGAGGAGGGAGCTGCGGCTGCAGTGAGCACAGGGAGAGGACGCTGAGGCTGGTGTGGGTCTGAGGGGAACACGCGTGGGTGGATGCCTGCCCACACAGCTTGACCGAGGACTTCTCCTCCATGGGCACAAGTGGAGGGTGAAGCTCTCCCACCGCAGCGGCGTCATCCTGAAGTTACCCCCAAAGACGCTCATCCAGACTCCACTTTGCAAACCAGCTTGTGGTTTAGGGAATAAAATCACTCATTTTGGGGGGTGCCATGCCCGCAGGGTGCTTTTCTCAAGCAGCTTTCCCCTGTCCCAACCATCCCCAAAAGAGCAGCAGAGCCTGTGGGGCCTTCACCAAGCGCTCGGGAGCTCACACCTCTTCCCGCACCGGGTGTTTTTTCCCAGCACAAACACCTCAGGGCTGGCTGCCGGACTCTGTTTTCCTCCTCGGGCAGAGCACGGTGCCAGTAGAGCAAAGCTGCTCCCTTATCCCTCCCCTCGCTAATTGTTTCCGTACAGATCTGATTGCACCGTGTCCTGGAGCAGGGCTGGCTTCCCTGTTTACACGCAGTTGAAAACAAGGGGTGAGGCACCGGCTGCATCCACGCCACGGTGCCCTTGACTTGGAGCAGCCTCCAGGATGGGCTCTGCAGGGTGCCCAAGCCTCAGAGTGGGGCAGTTTGTGCCTAGGGGAGGGGGACAGCCCTGGAAATGATGGGGTGCACTGGAGGCCAGAGACCTCAGACCCTACTTACAGTTGAGGTTGACACTGAGATGTCCCCCCCAAACCCAGCCATGTCCTGGGGGCTGCCTGGAGGGTGGTGGTGAAGCCCCCGCTCCTCCCTGCCCAGGGACCTGCATGGGACCCTGGCAGGGGCCGTGGTGGGGCACCCGCGGTGGCTGCGGGGGCTCACAAAGCCCCCTCTGTGTGCGCAGGGCTCGCTCCGCTATTGTCCCCGTCCCAGTTCCAGTGCCGCTGCGCTCGCTGCTCATCTTTCTGGGTCAGTGAAGGGGCCTTTGTGTGCCCACAACAGCGGCTCTCTCCCCACGCGGGGTCTTCCCTGGCTGCTCGGATCACGCTGCTTTGTCTGCACTGGTTTTGGCCGGAGCGTGAAGCGTTTTCTCACGTGCGCCCGTCCTGGCACTGCCTGGCAGGGCAGATGCTCTCCCACAGTGCCCTGACCGTGTCCCCGGTGCTGCCGTGACATGCAGCCTTCGGGAGAGGCGATGCTCTGGGCCACCGTGTCCCCTGGGGACAGTGATGCGGTGACAGGGCAGTGTGAGCTTTGGGCTGCCCAGGCACGGAGGGGATATCCTGGGCATGGAGGGGATATCCTGGGCACCCCAGGACAGGGCTGTGGGAGCAGGAAAGCTCCGTCAGCTCAGCGCTGAGCTGAAGCCAGGGCTGTCTCAAACCCCTGGCTGCCCAGGGACCCCCTGTGGGGTTTGCTGAGGGGTCCGAGTGCATCAGCCCAGGGGAGTCAGACCTTGACTTTCCCCAGGGAGGGTCTGCCTGAGCCAGTGCATCCCAAGGCTGCGGTTGTCCCTGCTGGCTCTGTGGGATGCGAGGAAAAGCCAGAGAGCAGCAGCAGGGTCTGGGGACCTGCACCCATGCATTCGCACACAGGAGCTGCTGTATCTGGCTCCATGTGCCGTGAGGGTGTGCGTGCACCGTGAGGGTGTCCGTACCACGTGTGTGCACGCATGCCCGGTGCACGTCGCTGGTCCCACGCGCTGTGCGCAGCAGCAAGATGTGGGTGTGGGTGTTGGTGCAGACACGCTCCCTGCACCGTGCAGCCTGCAGCCATTGCTGCAACTCCTCTCTCCTATCATTCCTTGGCTTTTTTTCCTCCTCAAAACCCAGCATTCAATCATTTCACACCAGGAACATCACTGCTTTCTCTGCCTGGTGCCCTGTGAGTGATGGGGGATGCGAGGAGCTGCAGGTGTGCAGCCCCCGCTTCCCCTCGCCCTGCGCTTCCTGTCACTGCGGCAATGCGATGCTGTGACAGATGTGACGGATGCGTGGATGTGCCATGCCATGGATGCGTGGATCTGAGGGCTGCCTTTCCAAATCCCATCCGATGGAGATGCACTGAGAGCTGGGAGCAGGGGCAGGCTGTGCACAGCACCATCCTGGTCCTGCGGGCGGGTGCAGGGGACACCGCGCCGGGGGCACCGTGACCCGGCTGTGGAGGTGGGAACGCGGCAGCGGGCACTGGGGATGCTCAGCCCTCGCTGCCCACCCGGGGTCCGCAGCCCCCACTGCGAGGACACAGCATCTGGAAGGGATCAGCTCTGGTAACCGCTGGGGAACGGGCATGGTTATAAATAGCAGCGAGTTTCCAAATCAAAGATTAAAGACAACAACAACAACTGAGGAACACAGGCTGAGCACCAGCTCTTCTGCCCGGCCTGTTTATATATATAGCCATTTTTTTTGTTCCTAGCTTGTTTTCAATCTTCCCTCATTGCTGTGATGTTCTGGGCCCGTCCTCTTTCCCACTGGGCAGCTTCCCAGAGACATTTCTTGGAAGGCTGCAGCCTCTTTAGTAGCTTTAAAATGAATCCCAGGCGGGAATGGCCCAGGATTTGTTTTCTGCTGGTTGAGGAAAACAGCGCAGGGGCTCTGCTGCCGGTGTTGGGGGACCAGCAGGACCCCCTGGCCCCCTCCATCCTCATGGCCACCATGGCTCCGCAGTGCGGCCCTTGTGGACCCTTTGTGTCCCCAATCCCATGCGGGGCCCTGTCCCTGCTGCCTGGGGGGCCACAGATGCTGCAAGACAGCGGGGAGAGGAGAAATTGCATCTTTTCCCTCACAAATCACTCCCCAGCTCGAGATCCCCAACCACAGCTCCAAAATCCTCTGGTGCTGGGTAAGTCCCCACTATCTCCCCCCTACTCAGGACTCAGCAAGCGATGGTGAATAACGGGCGGCCCCGGGAAGCACCCACACATGGCCCCATGCGCAGACCTGCTCCAAAGCCGGTGTTTATCCTGGTTTTATTGCCCACTGGAGCTGTTTTCGTGGCTGAGGTTTGGCGAGCAGACTGCTGGCAGCCCGGGCCAGGATGCCATGACACACACGTTCAGCCCTCATTTGAGAAATAACCTCATAAATCTGCTTAATGCGGCTGATGAATCATTCCCGCTCTCCGTGGGCTCCCTGCCCGTGAGCTGAGCTGCACTGCCCCTGCTCCGGGGAAAAATGGGCAGCAAAACACGGGAGCAGCATCCCTGCAGCAGCACCACTGCAGCAGCACCACTGCAGCAGCCTCCCTGCAGTAGTATCCTTGCAGCAGCATCCCTGCAGCAGCATCCCTGCAGCACAGGCAGTGGGGTGCCTGCACCGGTAGTGGGGTGTCTGCACCAGCAGGGGGGTGCCTGCACCTCCGGGAAGTGCAGCTCCAGCACTGCTCTGCTTTTCCTTAAATTCACCCTTAACTGCCCAATTTTGCTGACTGCGGCTGCGGGGATGCCCGATGGATTGGGCTGGTGGGGACGCAGAGCAGGGAATGGGGGAAAATTGGTGACTGCAGCTGCCCCGGAGTCCAAAAATGTCCCTGCAGGGGCAGAGAAGCAGCGTCTGAGCTGCCCCCATGGCATGGCAGGGTTGGACACTGCCTTCATCCCACACAGACCTGGGGTAGATCCCGACCCATCCGTGAGGTTTGGATCCTCCTCACGGCCCCAAATCCTCTCCTGACGGGGGATGGACATGGAGACTCCTCAATGAGTGCTGCAAACGTGATGGAGCTGGGTGGGAGGCGGCTTTCTTGAAGGTTTTGGCTGCAGGAGCCCCGTGATCACACGGCAATCCCCATTTTCCTTTTAAAGACAATGACACAGAAATAGCGAGTTTCCTGCGTTCCCAATTATGGTGGGGAAAACTTGGAAATTTTTCTAAATATACGCTAAAAAACCTCCACAGAGGAAATGTCACTAGAGAGACCGTGAGGATACGTGACCTGAAAGGACCAAAACCCCAAACCCCGTGACGTGGGGCCCTGAACTCCTGGGTCGTGCCCTCCTACGTGACCAGCCCGCAGCATCGCTCGCAGCCCGTGCCAGGGGGGTGGCATCCCAATGGTGTGCCCCTGTGGAAGGGCAAGGAAAACACGGGATCAGCCTTGGAAACCCGGGATGAGCTGTGAAAACCTGGGACAATTCATGAAAACCCAGGATGAGCCATGGAAACCCGGGAGGAGCCATCAGGGTTTGCTGACGCAGCACAAAGCTGCAGGACTGCGCTCAGCCGAGTTCAAGGTCGAGGGCTGTAAATTCCTCGTTATTTTTAGCTGCAGGAGAGCGGCTGGCTGAAAACAGGAGGAAAAACAGCTGGGATCTGCAGAGCAAGGGCTGCTTTGGCCTGCTGAAATAAGGGCAGAACCCTGAGAACCAGGCGGGAGGGAGAGGAAAGGGGCCCTGGGGATGAGGGAGCCCAGAGAGGGGCAGTGGGGATGAGCAGGGTCCGTGTTCGTGTCTGTGTTTGTGCGGAGCTGCCGCTGGACACGTCCCGGGGCCGGAGTGACCTGCAAGGACCTGAGGTGCTGCTGCAGCCCGGGAGGACCCTGGAGCAGGGTCAGGGGGTGAGCTGGACCCTGGTGTGTGCCTGCACACGTACACAGTAGAGACGGCTGCTCCTGAAGGGTGCAGGGAAACAACAGCGCACAGCTGAGTCTGGGAAAGGGCTTTTCTGTGGTGAACTGACCCAGGCAGGGCAGGCACGGGACCAAGCGGCACCCCAGAAGGATGGGGGAACGCCCTTCACCTGTGACAACTGCCACAACCCCCTGCCCGTGTCCTCACCTGCCCTGCACAACAGCAGCTTTTGGTGCCATTTGTCTCAGAGCCGTTTGGTTTGGCTCCGCTTGCCCCAGAAGGGCCGGGATCTGGCAGCATGGTGGTTTTGCTGTTGGGGTGCAGCAGCAGCACGGGATGAGGAGCTGTGAGGGGACGGCGCTGCTGTTGCACCAGCGTCCAAGCTCTGCCTCATCACAATGGCATCCCCGCTCCCTGCAGCACTGCCAGAGCGGCTTCACCTGAAACCCCATGGCTCCGGGGCTGGCAGGGGACAGGGGTGATAGGGGGCAGGGCTGGGGGTCGCCATGCACAGGGTTGAGGGCCACAAGTTCAGGACAACACGGGCAAGGGCTTGAGGATGCAGCTGCAGCTGAGCGAGTGACGGAGTGAACCGTCCCACAGCCGCTGTCCCTAAGCGTCTCATGGCCGTGCTGTTCCCAAGGAACCCCAGTGCCCCTGCAGTGCGTGGACATGTTCCCAGCCCATCCCTGCATCACTCCCTGTTGACATCTCTCCCCACCTCGAAAGACTGAATGAGTCGTGGGGTTCCCATGGAAAATGTGAGCCAGGGCTCCCCTGGCTCGGTGGTGACTCAGCGCTGGTAACCAGTAACCAGTGACCGGTAACCAGGGCAGCAGCACACAAACAGGCAGCAGGAGTGCACAGGGGTGAGGGGATCCCAGCCGGACAGGGACCAGGTGAAGAGGGGACCCACGGGTGCCAGTGATGGTTCCCAGCCCCGTTTAGGGGATGAGGAGAGGCTGGGGGTGTCCGAGCACCCAGTGCTGGGCTCTGCGCAAAGATGGGTGGGAGTCCAGAGCCAATTTGAGAGCCTCCAGCTCTGTATCTCCCCTGGGTGCTTTGATGGGCTGGAGGGATGGGGACACCTGGCTCGGACCAAGCATGGCGAACGTGACCAGGGATGTCCGGGCACGGGCAGGGGTGGCTGGGGCAGTCACATCCTCATTCTGGCTGGGACCCAGACAGGGCTGGTGACTGGCACTGAGTCAGGGCCAGGAGCCGCCAGAGCCGCTCACCCCATCACGGCGCTGACGTTGCGCTCACCCCATTTCGTGGGAGGAAGCAGAAGGCGTGGAGCTGTTGCCACAGCAACGGATGTTTTCCTGTGCGGTGCTGGGGAAATCGTGGTCCCAAAGATGTACTCAATGGGGCCGGGCTCTCTGCCTGCCCATCCCTACCCTCGCACCCACTCGTACATCTTCCTTGGGCACTGAATGGGCCAAGTGGGCAGTGGCAGGTTATTTTAGGGCCTTTTGGGCTATTTCTGGGCTGTGGCTGTGAGACACCGCGGGCAGGGAAAGGCCAGGCTTTGGTTTGTGCTGGGGTTGGCATGGGAACGGCTGGGGCGTGGGGAAGCCCTGGGATGCCCACAGAAATTGGCCGCAGGGAGCTCAGGAGCTGCTGTGGTTGGGATGGGAGGATCCCATGGCCCTGCAGTGCGAGGGGAGCAGGGGGTGCGGGAGAGGCTCCCGAATTCCC
>NW_010193574.1:4169-4380 GCF_000695765.1 Mesitornis unicolor | reverse complement strand
CCCCCCTGCCGAGCCCTGCCCCTGCTGTGGATCCACTGCTCCCACCCCGGTGCTGCCCCGGGACGCGGTGATGCTCTGCTCATCCTTCCTGCCCCGCTCGGCTGTTTCCGCGATCAGGAAATGCGCGGTTTTCACTTTCGGTCTTGCAGAAAAGCTGCGTTTTGCCTGCTCGGCCCCAGCTGGGGATTGCAGACACCATGGAGGGGGGGAC
>NW_010193574.1:0-3813 GCF_000695765.1 Mesitornis unicolor | reverse complement strand
GGCAGGGGTGCGGTGCCGTGCAGAGCCAGGGTTTGCGGGTGCAGACCGGGGTGGTTGAACACTGCCGTAATGCTCTGGCTGGTCATGGGCTGGGGTGGATGGACACTGCCTGGCTGGGTTGCAGAAGCCTATTGGGTGCCCCCATGCACCCTGATCCAGAGATGCAGAGTTCAGAGGTCACAGCAGGGCAGGACCCGGCTTCCAAAAACACGGGGCATCGCACATCCCCGTATTCAGCACACAGCTCCTCCCTGTCAGGCTTCCTTCACGTCCCTTGAGCATCATCTGCGGGATCTTTTGGACCCGAAAATTGGGAGATTCCCAAAAGAAACAAAGTTAGCAGCAGCACAGTGCCTATTTCCAGTTTTATGGGTTCGGTTAAAAATAATCAGTCCTGGTGCAGAAAATAAGCTTGAAACAGGAAGAAAATGTTCTGGTTTGGTGCGTCTGGGACCTGATCCGTCTTGGAAGCAGCTGGAGCTGGAAAGCACCTTCAGCTCCTTCCTCAGCCCCCCTCGGGCACCGCAGTCTGGGGTGGTGCACGTGGGTGTGTGTGTGCTCGCTCCCAAACCATCGCCACCAGTGAGACCCCCTCGGCTTCCAGCTCCTCCAGTCCTGCTGCCCCGGGGAGGTGGGAGGGGAAAGGCATTGCTGGACGTATATAAAGCAACATATAGAACAACATATAGAGTAATATAGAAAGCAATACATAGAGCAATGTATAGAGTAATATATAAAGCAACATATAGAGCAACTTCTAGAGCAATATAGAGACCAGTACAGAGACCAATATAGAGAGCAACTTACAGAGCAATAGAGAGAGCAATATATAGAATAACATAGAAAGCAATATACAGAGCAACATATAGAGCCATTATAGAGCACCGAGCCTGGCTGCTGGCACCCAGATGCCACAGGGACAAGAGTGCCGGGTGCTGGCCCATGGCAGGGGGAAATTGGGGACCTCAAGCCCCCTCTGTGCCAGGAAGCAACCCCATCCCCTTCCCACGCCCAGCTCCTGGCCTCTCTTGGCCACCGGAGGCCGAGCTGCAGTGGCCCCAGGGCAGTGAAGGGGACTGCTCTGCCAGTCCTGGGCCATCCCACGGAGTGGGGCAGGGATGCACCCGGGGACGGCCGCGCTGCAGGGGCATTTCCCTGCTCGCCCACATCCCTGCCACAGCCCCAGGCCAGTGCCTGGATTAATTAGTATTACAGCTTTCCCATGGCGCGGCCGTGCTGTTCCCCTAATCGCATCCAGCACGTCTGCAGAGCTGGCCCGCGCTGCCCGTGTCTTGGTGGCCAGAAAAGCCTCAGTGCAGGGCAGATGAAGGGGAGGGAGCTGGCAGGGACCACTGGGGTGGACTGGGAGGGCTGGGATTCAGGAGCGGGGAGGTCAGGACGTAGCTGGGTAGAAACTGGCCGGCAGGGCTTGGCTTCTGATAGCAAGTACATTCTGTGCAGGGCTGGGATGTATCAGGAGAGCACCGGTGCTGCTGGTGTTTTAATGCATTTTTATAAATGTTTTATAAATACATTTTATAAATGCATATGTTTTAATACATGCTTCTCTGTCTCCCCAGTACCAAAATGCGGAGAGGTGACAGCCTCGGTGGTTTGGGTGCGGGATGTGCAGCCCCAGGTTCCGCTGCAGGTCCTGGTGCATGCCCACACGTTCCCACACGCGTGTTCCCCCGCAGCGTGACGCTGCAGCCCGTGGGCAGCGGAGGGGTCCTGGCTGCTGCCGCTGCAATCCCCTTAGCGTAATCCCTAACCCTAATGGCTCAGAGCAGGGATTTGCTGCCGGGGATGGGGGGGACTTTCCTCCCATTCTGTTTGGCAGAAGACGTGTGAGCTCCGTCACGGCTGCATTGCACACAGCGGGCAGTGCTGGGGTGGCCAGAGACACCTGGGGAGGGTCATGGGGCTCAGCCCTACCTGGCCCTGGCCCTGCTTTGCTGCCCCACAGCACCCCAAAGGGACAGGTGGCCTTTGCTGGGTCCTGGCTGCCTGTGCTGGGTGTCGTGTGCTTCTCGTAAATGAGAAATTGGGGAAGAGCGAGCGGTTACGGGAAGCTGGGGATTTTTTGCCCTTGTGCAGGGCAGCTGGTAGGATTTGGGCAGTGCTGGCTCCAGGGCTCTGCTCCACCACGCAGGTTTGGCACCTCCGGTCCCTAGCAGAGGTGGGATCCCCAGCTATGCAGCAGGACGCCCTGGGGACCTGCAATCGAGGACAGGCTGGGGACATGGAGAGGACAGGCTGGGGACATGGAGGGACAGGCATGCAGCATCCCTCCCTGGCTCCGTTGGCGCTGCCGGCCAGGCTGGGTGCCAGCGCTCACGGGGCTCAGCTCCCCGGCAGCACCGGTCTGAGCCGCTGTCCCCGGGTAATCCCTGTCCCTCAGCCGCCCGCAGACCAGACCCCTAATTCCCCCGTAATCTGCCCATTACCGGCAGTGTTTGGGGCGGGTGAGGAGCCGGGCAGCCCAGCAGTGCCTTCCCACGAGCGGGACAGGGCTCTGGACGGTGACACCCGGCCTGGCTGACCCCAGAGGACACCCTGCCAGGTCCTGGGGACAGTGAGGTCCTGGCAGAGCGCTTGGGAAGAGCCACAGCCCCTGCATCCACAGGGCACTTTGGAGCTGCCTGTCCATCCCCAGCCCTGTCTGTCTGTCCTGGTCTGTCCCCAGCCCTGTCTGTCTGTCCAGGTCTGTCCGTCCTCAGTCCTGTCTGTCTGTCCTGGTCCACCAGACACAAGGCACCTGCAGGCAATGAAGCCGAGTCCCAGGCTGTCCCAGGGGGACACAGACCACACAGGGTGGGCTCCCCTTCCCACCACGCTTCCTGCCCTTGGGGCGGCAGTTTCTGAGTGAAATGGCAGTGGTGGTGATGCCAGCGATGATGCAATCGTAGCAAGCAGTAGCTGTTATTGTTAGTGCAATTACAACAATAACAACAGTAGCAAGAATAATAACAACAAACAAGAATAACACCAATAATAACAACGATTACGTGTCTGCCAGAGCCTGCGGGCAGCCGCTGCTCCATGTTTTGCCATTCAGGCTCTTTGCTGCCTGCAGCCCCAGAGCCCCTGGATGTGTGGGGGCTCTGGATGACCCCAGCACTGGTGATTTCTACCCTGTATCTGCTGCTGGACCTGAGTTCCCTCTGAGCATGGAGCTCGACGTGTGCCCAGTGGGGCATGTGTGTGTGTGTGTGTGTCACACCCGTCAGCAGCAGCACTGTCACCACCCACCCCAGCCCATGTCCCCAGCACTGCCCCACACCACGGGCTGGCACGGGGACACGTCCATGTCCGTACGCTGTCCCACGCAGGGAGGGACACCTTTGGGTCCATGTCCCTGGAGTCGCAGCGCCTGACTTTGCTGGCCCAGGACCTCGGAGCATCCTCCCATCAGCACAGGCCCTGGCTGCCGTGCTGTCTGTCCATCCATCTGTTCTGGGCTTATGGAACCGCAGTTCTGTGCCCTGGGATGAGCAGCTCAGCCCTGCTGACCATTGTCCCTTGTGTCCCCGGCCACCAGGACAGGCCATGCCTGCCTTGCTCTGCCACCCGCTGCATCCCACATGGATGCTCCCATATGGACGATCCCATCCCTGCCCCATCCCAACTGCTCCGGGTGTTTGTTACACACTGGGGCTGAGCCCCGGCAAGGGGATGGGGGTGTCTGGAGTGGGACGGTGCCCGTGTCCCCAGCACAGCCAGGGCTGGCACATCCCCAGCCCCGCGGTGGCCCTGGCCCTGCTTCCCCATCTTCCCTGCCACCCCCCAGCCAAATCCTCTCTTTGTGCCGGG
>NW_010193573.1:0-2085 GCF_000695765.1 Mesitornis unicolor | reverse complement strand
CGGCTGCACCCGCACTGGGATCTGCACCAGCACCGGGATCCCATGCACCCGCAGCGGGATCAGCTGCACCGGCAGTGGGATCTGCTGCACCTGTGCTGGGATCTAAATACACCCGCACTGGGATCCCATGCACCCGCACCGGGATCCATAGCACCTGCACAGGGATCGGCTGCACCCTTGCAGGGATCGACTGCACCAGTGCTGGGATCCCATGCACCCCCACTGGGATCTGCTGCACCCACACTGGGATCCCATGCACCCGCACCAGCATCTGCTGCACTTGTGCCGGGATCCACTGCACCCGCACTGGGATCCATTGCACCCACGCCGGGATCCATTGCACCTGCACTGGGATCCATTGCACCCGTGCCGGAATCCAGATGCACCCAAATGCACCCACACAGGGATCCGCTGCACCCACACCAGCATCTGCTGCACCTGCACCAGGATCCAAATGCACCCACACTGGGATCTGCTGCTCCCATGCTGGGATCCCATGCACCTGCGCTGGGATCCGCTGCACTCGCACCGGGATCTGCTGCACCCACGCACGCATCCAAATGTACCCGCACCAGCACCTGCTGCACCAGCACCGGGATCCATTGCACCTGTGCTGGGATCCACTGCACCCGCACCAGCATCCAAATGCACCCGCACTGGGATCCACTGCACCAGCACTGGGATCTGCTGCACCTGCGCTGGGATCTGCTGCACCCAAATGCACCCACACAGGGATCCACAGCACCCTCACCGAGATCCAAATGCACCCATCCCGGGATTGACCCCAATGCACCCGCACCAGGATCCACTGCACCCACACCAGCATCTGCTGCACCCGCACCGGGATCCATTGCACCCACGCTGGGATCCCATGCACCTGTGCAGGCATCTGCTGCACCTGTGCTGGAATCCAAATGCACCCAAATGCACCCGCGCAGGGATCCACTGCACCCACGCCAGGATCCAAATGCACCTGTGCCAGGATCCACTGCACCAGCACCTGGATCAGCTGCACCCACACCGGGATCCCATGCACCTGCACTGGGATCTGCTGCATCCACACCAGGATCCCATGCACTCCTGCTGGGATCTGCTGCACCTGCACCGGGATCCACTGCACCCACGCCAGGATCCAAATGCACCCGCACTGGGATCAGCTGCACCCGTGCTGGGATCCACTGCAGCAGCACTGGGATCTGCTGCACCTGCACTGGGATCCCATGCACCCACGCTGGGATCCACTGCACCCACACTGGGATCCCATGCACCCACACTGGGATCCACTGCAGCAGCACTGGGATCTGCTGCACCTGCACTGGGATCCCATGCACCCACGCTGGGATCCACTGCACCCACACTGGGATCCCATGCACCCACACTGGGATCCACTGCAGCAGCACTGGGATCTGCTGCACCTGCACTGGGATCCCATGCACCCACGCTGGGATCCACTGCACCCACACTGGGATCCCATGCACCCACACTGGGATCCACTGCAGCAGCACTGGGATCTGCTGCACCTGCACTGGGATCCCATGCACCCACGCTGGGATCCACTGCACCCACACTGGGATCCCATGCACCCACACTGGGATCCACTGCAGCAGCACTGGGATCTGCTGCACCTGCACTGGGATCCCATGCACCCACGCTGGGATCCACTGCACCCACACTGGGATCCCATGCACCCACACTGGGATCCACTGCAGCAGCACTGGGATCTGCTGCACCTGCACTGGGATCCCATGCACCCACGCTGGGATCCACTGCACCCACACTGGGATCCCATGCACCCACACTGGGATCCACTGCAGCAGCACTGGGATCTGCTGCACCTGCACTGGGATCCCATGCACCCACGCTGGGATCCACTGCACCCACACTGGGATCCCATGCACCCACACTGGGATCCACTGCAGCAGCACTGGGATCTGCTGCACCCGCGCCGCCCCGCAGCCATGGCGGGCACAGCCCCGTGGGGGTCGGTCCCAAGGCCCCGCAGTGCTGGGACACAGCGCCCCACGGCTGCAGTGACCCACGGAGACCCACGGCTGCGGGGCCCCAGCCCCACACCCGTCCCGTGTC
>NW_010193572.1:0-9421 GCF_000695765.1 Mesitornis unicolor | reverse complement strand
CGGTCTGGGATTCTGTGTGATTCTGTGTGAAGCTGCAGTAGAGAGAGGAACTCAGCCTAAGCATCCTGCCTTGAGGTCTCCAAGCTGAGCCTGAACTGCATAACCATGAGGAAAAAAAAATGCAGACAACTATAGAGATGAGGGCAAGCACGAGGTGGTTTTGAAGTCACCAAGACCTAGATACTCAAGAAAAGAGTTTCATGGATGTGAGCATTAGGCTTTTGATTTCCAACTCACTGGGAGTTGACAGGTTTCAAAGTGATCGTGCTGCTCTGTAAGGCCTTAGAGACAAAGCGGACTGAAGTAAAAAGCTCTATTAACAGAAGCACTCACAGAATATTGCATTTAAAAACAGGCAGCGTCTTGAGTTCTTCAAATCTGAACATCAACAACAGTCGATATTAAAATCTGAAACACCCATCAACTACCTCATTAGTAAAGCAGAGTCTAATGTTTTAGTCCTGCAACAACTTATAGAAATGGACCATTTCAGCAAATTCAACAAGACAGAAACCTTGGCACATGCTGCAGTGAATTTCTAACCCAGTTCTCCAGCAAAATCATGGTTAATCTAGTCAAAATCCCTTTATTCTCATCCCGTGCTTAGCGTTACTTTTTACATTTCTCAACTGACACTATCAGTCTGTTCACTCACCTGAGTAGAGAATTCATTTATTACTAACAGAAAAAGGCCAGGCTCACAAAAACAACCAAGATGCTGAAGTCATTCTCTCACCCACACCATCTATGAAGATAAGAACTGTAGCTCTGGGAGCTGTTCAGTCCTACAAAGCAAAATCTAGATAGGCTAAATTCTTCATAAACACTCGATTTCACCTGAAAGAGCGTTTTTATTCTCAATTTCAGGGCTGGAAGCAATGAAAGTATGTACGCTGTAAAAAGCTTTCCAGAAGCATAGCAACTTAGACTCGCTTCCACTAGAAGAATAACAGCATCTGCCTAAATTTTACTTCCTTTGCACAGAAGTAAGGCTCTGCCACACTGGACACGAACAGCTCAACTGAACACAAGGGTCTGAATGCATTTTTCGACTCGTTTCCCTGATTCCTTCTGTAGATGCGTTACAGGCTCTCCAACACCAGTATTTCCACCAGCTTCAGTGGGAGCAGATCTGGGACTTGTGGGGACCCACGAGAAGATACGCAGTCAGCTCCAAGAACTAAGCAGCAGTTATTCTCAAGCCATTCCTCCTCAACGCTGCATGAATCTGCGTACCTTTTTGGGGATGACTGCTCCACGCTCCCAGGCGGAGGTGGAAGGGGAAGCTCAGAACTAAAGATAATTTATTTTGGTGCCTTATCAACTTTGCAAATGACATACGAATTCCATCTTAAAATACATGAGTTACCAATATTAAAATATCTAAAGTATAAAATGTAGGCAAAAAGCTGAAGCTGCAGTTTCCTTGTTGACAAAAGAGACTGAATATATACTGCAATTTATGAGTCAAAAAAACCTGAGTGACTGTTTTCTGGTCCTTCATGCAACCAAGAGACAAATACAGGAAAAGTGACCTTAGGAGCAATGACACTTAAATATTTCAATAGTGCAAAGAGAGAATTTCAAACGTAGCCTAGCACATAAACCATAGGGTTTTTTTGTGGTTAAAATCTAGGAATGAACATCCTGTATTTTGATGAATAAGACATTAAACTCGTGCTTAACCTTTAACTAAACTGAAGAAATACCTAAGGAACAGGACCAGGACAGTTTTGCTCTCTAGAATTTTAGCCCCTTCCTAATTATGTCAATCAGAAGAAGTCAAATATCCGTCTTTCCTTCCATCCATAGGCTTTGCGGTGAGTAGGTGGTGATTAACTTCTCATTTAACAGGAAAAGCGCTAGCAAACGGCCTACTCACAAATCTCCCTGGAAGACTGCGATTGTTCTAATCTAACACAGAGGCCACAATCCTGAAGTCCTTGTAAACACTGCACAGAGAGAGAATGTGTCCATTCCTCTCACCAAGAAATCTCCAGCAGCGAACTATCCCAAGGTGAACAGGCAAGTTTCTTTTCTGCATCTCTTCCATCCCAACAGTTTCTGCAGGCATCCAACTGCAGTAGCATCTTCTTTAGTATCCACACACATCTGACAGCTAGAGATGAGCGTTCACAGATCCCACTGACAACAGCCTAAGGCATTAATTCCCTTCCACGCTATCATTTTAAGTTTATTACAAGTGTTCAGGTGACTAAATTATGCAACCAGACAGTTGCAGATTAAGTTAAACATCCTCTACGTGCTAACACAGCAATCTAAGGAGAAGCAAGTGGAATACAAAGAGCACAAAAGCAATGCAAAGTTACCCAGTTCAGCATACACTTTTTGATGAGAAGCCCCAGCTGCTGGAAGCACAAGCTGTCAGACAAACACTTCCTCTGAACTACTACTCAGTATTGGTCATCTCAGTGCGTGTGCCAGCACTGCCTTGCTCATTTCCAGAAATCTGCCTAAAAGCTGGATGTGTGAGTTCACAGAACTGTTACTAAATTAAGAGGTCCCTGCTGAGTACCTAACATTGAGCAATTCTCTTAGTTGCTGATGTGGTAGTAATAGGAGGGTTATTTTTCCATGTGCTCAGATATTTATATAGCTTTATTTTTGGTACAGTAAGCTGTTTGACGATCTATATTCAACCTATGGCAGAAGAAAGGGAAAATATGCTACACCGTACCTTCCCAGTAAGCCAACTATGGCTTTGGATGCCATACTTCATATATTTAGACTCTGGCAGAAGCCACTTTACCTAAATAAGCTGCAGCTAAAAAAATAGGGTCGTTTAAGTCTTATTAACAAAGTCTAATCTAAAAGTTATTTTTCTTACTCCTGTCTTGATTAAGTGCTTCAACTTTGGTTGGAATTTACCTTAAAATAAAACCATTCTGCACTTCCTTTGTCACATTTGCCTTAGCAAGAGCTTGAAGGAGAGGACATTGAGTTTCTGCACCAATATACTATCTGAATAAAACCAGAGACTCCAGAAAGAAAACTGCTTCCAAACAGCTGGGAAATCCCAAATGGTAAGCCACTACCATACTGACTTTTGGACAGGGAAAATAAAAAAATAAATAAAACCAACAAAAACCAGGGATTTAACTACAAAATAATTCTGCAGAAAGTAAAAGCTGCCTCTTTGAGGAAAATGTCAGCTCCTTTTGTAAGTAAATGGTGCCTCACCCCTCTCCCCAGCCCCTCAATCTCTTCCCTTTTCAGGCAGAATTTCAACATTTTGGAAACTGCTGCTGCACTAAACAAAAAGGAGGTGTCCATCTCATTTTCATATTCAACCTCCACCTGAAACCCAGTAGACCGGACAACTCGTAGCGTCTATACTGCACTGCAGACACCATCAGCCCAGCAATCTGCTTTCTATTACAGACTACACTATGTACAGATGGAGTTGATTAAAATAAGCAGTGTGGCAAAAACCAAACCATTCACACGATAGCAGGAGGCTGCAGCTGTTGACCAACTCGGCCATCTCCAAATAACTCTCATAATTACAGCATGTAACACAACCCTTCCTTACTTGTTTGCCTTCCTGCACGGGAATGACAGCAGGAAAGACTCCCAGCCTTCCCATCCAACAGGAGAAAGGGTAAAGAAAGTAGATCAGGTCCAAGATGACGTAACCCAGCATTGAAGACTTAAAAAAATCCAGGCAGAGATTGAAGATATTAGTGTTGACCAGTCCTGGTATGAAGGTTCTTTAATGGGCAGCTCGTTGCTCGTCCACATCTATAAAAGACTGTGTAACATATTCACACAGGGAAGAAGAGAGGGGAAAAATTTGAGAAGAAACTTCTTCTCAGTGAGGGTGACAGAGCCCTGGCCCAGGCTGCCCAGAGAGGTTGTGGAGTCTCCTTCTCTGCAGACATTCAAAACCCGCCTGGACGCCTTCCTGTGTAACCTCATCTGGGTGTTCCTGCTCCGGCAGGGGGATTGGACTGGATGAGCTTTGGAGGTCCCTTCCAATCCCTAACGGTCTGGGATTCTGTGAAAAAGGTTATGTCAAAGTCTGGTTACATTTTAGAAACTGCTTTCCATACCCCACCCCATGAATCACAAGAAGCTGTGGGATCTTAAGAACCCTTCCTTTTGTCAAACACACAAAGGCTTCGCTTTCATCAAAGATAAAGCTGCTTTCGACTCAAGGCCATAAAAAGCTCAGCGCCGAAAAAGCAAACACGATCACATAAAGCAGCCTTAAGGACTTGACACCAGGATGCTGTAAAGCTAGTTTTACACAGATTGGGAGAGTGTATCTGTATATTGTTTTTACACTCTAGAAATTCAACACTATTTACATAAGTCCACCTAGGATATTTACTATTATGAAAATATTCCACACGGTGATTAATTTTATTGCACAAGTTATGTAAACAATATTATTTCCTCAAACTAGAAGTATCATTAAAATCTTTGCCAAAAAGCTGCCACTTTCTCTGTAAGGTCCTGTTTCTAAAATCACGGATCTGCTGGAGCCTGTTAACGCAGGCAACAGCAGCAATTTAAGCTTTACTCCTCTAACATATAATTTCCTTTAATAGCATTATAAAGATTCTTCAAATGTAATTAAAGTTAATTATAAGAGTCTGAAAGGTCTTTCACAGTAATTACCAGTACAAATCAAAGCTCCTAGTAATTTGTCTGACTTTTTTTTAAAGGAATCAATTTGATAATCTATTACACTGAATTGCCTAGCACGATGGAGCTACTTCGCTCAATACAATAAGCGGCTCAAACGAGCTAACATCTTTGTAGGCAAGCTTTAGCCACCAAATACAAGTCTGTATTTCCCCTCCCGTTCCAGCAAATCCCAAAATTCACTTGGAGATACGAAATGGACTTTTGAGAAAGTGTCAGGAAGAACTGTTGCTACTCTTAAAGCTTTATATAAATCATCTTACTTCCACATGTGTCTGTACCTCAACTCACATTTTGTTGCAGTTAGTCTAGTTTTTGGCTAAGAAGTTATCCTCATCTGAATGTCTGCAAGCACTGGGGATCTACAGGAAGACTGTTGTAACAGGAAAAGTTGATGCTGCAACCTTTGAAGAGTAGGAGAAATAAGGGGACTTGGAGCTGCAGAGGAAGGAGGCCACAGGGAGATCTCACACTGGTAGGACAGAGGCTGGTTCAGCTCTAGTTGTTACCCACAGTTTTACTGTCATGCAGACTTCACAAAATTCCCTCACAGACCAAACCTGCAAAACGAATACCTGGTTCCACTGTATGGTAACATCAGTGTCACATCTGAAACACAGGGAGGTGGTGTCAGAGAATCCTGCAAAAGCCCTTACCAGAACCTGAGCTATGCCCTTGTCCCTTTGCTCACACGCACTTCCCACATCCAAATTTGTCACTCGGAGCAGGAAGAACAGATGAAGCCAACAGTTCAGTTCCTGAACCTGACCAGGATGCTTTTCCAGCTCTTCATTTCAAAAAGCTCTTTGAGACTACTGCTAAACAATCACGGTCTATGGCCTCTACAACCAGATCAAGAGAAAAGCTAGGATACCAAAAACCTTGGATGCAAGGAATGACTCCAGTCCAAATGCCATGATAAAAGATCACAGAATCACAGAATCGCTGGGTTGGAAAAGACCTCTGAGATCATCACGTCCAACCGGTCCTGACTACCCCCTAAACCATATCCCTAAGTACCTCATCTACCCACTCCTTAAATGCATCCAGGGATGGTGACTCCACCACCTCCCTGGGCAGCCTGTTCCAGCTTCTGACGACCCTCTCAGGAAAGAACTTCCTCCTTATCTCTAACCTGAACCTCCCTTGGCACAGCTTGGTGCCGTTTCCCCTTGTTCTATCCCCCATCACCTGGGAGAAGAGACCAGCACCCACCTCTCTACAAGCTCCCTTGAGGCAGTTGGAGGTGGTGCTGAGGTCTCCCCTCAGCCTTCTCTTCTCCAGGCTAAACAAGCCCAGTTCCCTCAGCCGCTCCTCATCAGGCTTGTTCTCCAGAGCCCTCCCCATCCTTGTGGCTCTTCTCTGAACACGCTCCAGAATCTCAACATCCTTCTTCTAGTGAGATAAGATGCACTCCATACAAAAGCAGCCAGAACTATTAAGAGTTTCTTGGCTTGTCCCCTCTTTCCCCTCATTCATTAACTCCTAAGTCCTACTGATTCTCTTCTCCAAGATTAAATATTTAAAGTTATATAGTTTGAACTTACCATTTTTTGTGGGGGGTGCAGGGAGAGAACTTCTCAAATGTGTGCTGGAAAAAAGATGTATGAGGGGAGCGGAAAAGCGGCCAAGAACCTGTTTGTTTTCTCTAGATTTTATTAATAAACCAGTATTGCTTCTAAGCATACACCTTGTCTTGTAGAAATACCATAACACAGTGTGCATCATACTAGGGAGCTTATACTCACAATAACTGGGTCCGGTGCAATTTTTGCTGAACTCAGGCTGTGGTTTATAAAGTGCAATTCCATCCAACGTAATCACTTTAGAATAGATCGCAGATGCTAAAGACCAACACTAGATTAAAACCATCCTGACAAGGAGATAGGTGAAGGACCAGCTCCATCAAGGTTAACTTTCCAAACAATTTATCTCAATAATAATCCCTCAGTTTTGGCTTCCTCTCTTGCCAAATCCAGGCAGGAAAAGACAGGTCGTCTTCACAGAAAAAGGCCTTTCTCATAATGCTTTCACTAATGTCCAAGATCCTGAACCCAAAAAAGCTGCCGCAGACCTCTAATCTGTTTCAGAATGGAAGTGCAAATTAGCCAGCAACACACACAGAAAAAACTGTGACACCCGACCAGAGAGACTGAGCCAGTTCGCGTTCTGACCTACTTCATCCCAGATCTCTGGCCAGTACATTTCTAATACAGAGGGAAAACACAGACTCCAAAGAAAAAAATAAAAGAACAGGGACCATTTTTCCTGCACTTGGCATTCACAGGAAAATTATTATTTTCTCTCTTTTAAGGGGTTAACTTTCTCATTTGATTGCAAACATGAGTCAGTGGCAGGGAGGGGAAGAAGACAGGACTGTTCGGCAGGAAGCTCATTCGTATGACACCCTTCTCAGCGAAACCACAGGCATCGCCCCGGCCGAGCTGAGAGCCTTGCCAGGGACAGCTGCTTCACCTCTCAAACAGGACACAGCAACATGAGCAAAGTGACTGCTTGGGAGTTCAGAAATGGAGGAGAAAGATGCAGCAAAACTGGGTTCTGCTCTTGTGTCTCTGCTAGTCAGGCAAGACTTAAGCACTGTTCCCCCCATCTCTTACAGAAGGGCAGCTCTGGAGGGACCTACAGTATCATGCCCCCTCCTTTAACGATGCCCAGACAAGGCATAACTTCCAAGGAGCTGTTAAAACATCTTTGAGAGCAAAGAGCTGGTGTCGATGTTTGGTTTTTATAAGGCATTAGACTCCTTTTTCCCCTCCCTTTTGCATGATGACCAACTGATTTTTCCTTTTTCTCCTTCTGAATAAGCATTGCAGTTGTAAAATGTGGCGTCTGACTGCCCCAGAAGCATAGATTTCCCCAGGATCATTTTATTCTTGGTTTGAGTCAATGTCCAAGCAAGGAAAGTTCACTCTCTATTTCCATTCCAGCCATAGCCCTTTCCCCTGCAATTTTCAACAACACTATGGTAGAAAAAGCCACTGGATGAGAGAATAAAACTACTGGTTTCCTGCACTTCACTTAAGTAAAACAACAAAAAAAGACCAGAACTTTGATTTTATGAGCTTAGAATATTCAATAATGAAGACACCTGATGCGACCGTAAGATGCAGGAAAATGAGCAAGCAGTTGCACAGAACATTGATTATCTTCTAAAAGCAGTAACATTAAAAAGCATTCAAGCAAAGCAAATGCCGAGTACTTTGACATCTGACTACTGAAGCATTTGATGGCGTTACCATGATTTTCTCTCATGCCCCCGAATTAGCCTATTTTTAAAATAAACACTGCTTGACAAGCTAAAAAGGCTTCGAGGAAGCTGTAGGATATTGTCTTTATCTTGGGGTTTAATTTTTATGTAGCATCATCTCACAGAATAAACAGCCGAACAGGATGAGGAGATAAACCATCAGAGGGCAACATCACTGCTGCACTCAGACTCAGTCCTCAGTGTGGAGACCTTTTATTTAAGGGAGACCTTCATGCTGAAAGCTTCATTTGATTATTTCTTTTTTAATGGGGGGGGGGAAAAAAGTGGTGTACTCTGGCTCCATTAAAACTTGAGAACAAAACAAGGACGCTTTGAAGCCAACTTCTGTATTGATTGAGCTGTGCAGTATCACACACAGCAGCAGCAGCAGAGCCAGGCTCCTCAATGAACTGCTTTCAAGAACCAAGAAATCCCAGCATCTCATTAATGAAACAACGCTCAGGAGTGAAAATCATGCATAAATAATTACTTCTGCTCTTCAGAGATAAAAAGTTTGAATTCAACAGAATTAAGACCAGCAGTTGATGAGTAAGAGTGTAGAAGCTGGCCAAGAGCCATCACTTTAGGGAATAAAAGCATTTACTGCAGACTCCCACCCAGCCTAAGTATTTTCACACACTATAAAAATAGGTCTGGTTTAAAAGATACTGTGGACGTTAAATATCTGATCACCCTTATTTGCCATACCCACACTTTGCTTCTTCTCAGTGTTCACGAACAAGCAAATCCTGCCATGGTAACCGGTTACTGCATCTCAAATGGAATTCTGTCAAGCTTAGTATGTTAAAGAGTACTAAAAGCGTGCTGCTTCTATATATAAACTGCCTATCTGGTGCACAGTATGTCCGAATAATGTGGCCTGCCTGACACTGAATCCAAGCTCTCCTAGATGGGGAAAAAGAAGTCTTCCTTTGGACTTGGCCAAAGCACAGCATAATGTCCTCAAGGAACAAGAGTGCATATAAAACAGAAATAAAGATGGGATCCAGTCTTTGGAGAGACCAGTCACACACACTGACCGCTTACACTTGATTATTTAAGTTCTTTAAGTCAGCAAAAGCCTTTCATAAGGCATGTCACTCAAAGCGGTGGAAATAAAGATTTGAGCAGGTAAGCAGATGAAGTACTTCAGGAGTTACGACGTTACACTACACAGTTATCTGCCTGCAGTCTTAGGCTGCAGCATCAGGCCTTGTCAGCTGCTGCTTCACTCTGCACTGGCACTGCATCTTTCCCTCAGGTGGTCTTTGCTTCCTTCCACTCTATCTCCTCACGCCGTTTCTTTTTAAAAGCAACATACCTAAAAAGCATCAAAGAAACCTTCATGTATTTACTCATAGAAGAGTGTGGGTTTTATCCTACACAGAAATAAATACACCGAAGGTTTCCACCATCAAGGCATAACCCACAGTTACCCGTGACGCAGTCTGTGAGAGCCTGCAGGCCTTCACAGAATCACAG
>NW_010193571.1:2363-10256 GCF_000695765.1 Mesitornis unicolor | reverse complement strand
TCCTAACATTCTGTGATTCTGTGATTCTGATAGCTCTGAAATGTCCTTAAATTGCTATATGTACCCATGTAAAACGTGCACCACATTTTTAAGTTAGAGTGCAGACACCAGCATTCTCAAGTACCTGTCTAACTGACCACAGATTTTTTTGGCAGCGTTTTGAGGGTTTTTTTGTCTTTTAAGAACTGAAACAACTATCCTTCTCCAACTCAACCCCATTGCAAATGAATGATGAATGCTCCAACTTCCAAGATCAGAAAGGTTCACAGCATTCTCAACAGGATTACAGTGTTTGAAAACTTACACTTGTAGAAAGAATTATGCCTTTAAAGCCCTCACTTTCCATTTTTCATTTCCTCATCATTAGATTTAGTGTTCTGCCTATGTGTAGGAAAGGAGGGAGGAAGTTAAATGCCTAGCGATACGAAAACATGCATTACTTTCCACAATAACATTACACTTTACAGAGAAGATAACTGCAATTACGAAACTTGTTTTCTTTTGTGGAGGGTTTTTTTTTGTTTGGGGTTGTTTGAGGTTTTTTTTACGTTTCATTGGCCATGCTGCAGCAAGGAATGATTTCAAAAATTTAACCATTAAGACATTTTTTCACTGCATAATCTAATAATGTGTTACAGTTAAAGAAAAACTCATAGAATATATGGGATATCATTCAACCATTCTAAACTCTGCGTCAAAGTCATTATTAACAGGTAATTCTGCAAACTCTGACCAAACAGCAGAGCAACAAAATTACATCACTATCTTGTCTGTCATTCTCATCACACAACATGACTGGTTTAAGTGACAAGGACTCTTGACGGAAAAACCCAGTGGAAAACAGTAACATGAGAAGACTTATAAAACTGAATTCTTTGCTGTGATCTGATCGCTGGTGTGACCTGTGACCTGACTTTTGCTGGCTTATTTAAAATAATGAAAATTTGCTCAGCAGTAGGCAGGACCTGAAAGGTCCTAACTATTAAGGCAGCAAAATAATCTCACCATGAGACCTGTCCCACTCATGTAAGGACTTTGACAGCCTCACTTCTGCAGTTCTAGCAATTACTGACTCCAACTGACCACCCCCCCTTGCTGGAGAAAGCCACCTTGAACCAAAAATACCTTGCATATCAAGTGCTTATTTTAACAGTATAGAATATTAGCACAAACCACTGATGAAGGCAGCTTTATGCTAGTACAAGCTCAGTGTAGCAGAAGAGCAAGGGGAAACTCTTCAGAAAAAAAAGGCAGATAGAATGAGAGCTGGATTCACCAACTTGCCTGTCAACCGTAATTCTCAAGTGCTATTCTTACAGCATACATGAGTAAGGTAAACCAAAGTGACAGTCTGTATCTTCCTTCTTATGTTCTGCAAAATTTAAAAGTAAACAAGGAGTAGTCATGAAAATATTTTCTAAATTGTCAAACATCAACAGTTTAACTGAATGACAGAGAAAGTAAGCAATTACCAGTTTCCCTTACTTACTCAGTACTTGCTGCAGCACTAAAGCAAGCTTCACATATTCCAGCTAACAAAAGAAATTACCTCCCGAACAGAAGTTTCCCTTTCCAGACCTGCATACAGTCATTTTGGCACATGCTCAAGTCTGTCTCTTTAGAGTGAGAAGTACAGAAAACACACATTTGAGCAGTACAAAAGTTAAATCGCTCCTTGTTATACAGTCATGGAAATGGTACTCTGCAGCCTCTGGGATAGTTTAGTTTTAGACTGTAAATACATTGAAGACACACTCTGCATTCAGATCTTTCCACAAAACTCATCAGAATCCCTTAAACAAGGCACAGATGTTGACTTCTACAGGTAAAGGAAGACGGTGAAAATCAAGAAGTTGTAACAGAAAACCAACAGCTAAGCAGCTGGCTATTTCCAACTTCAAGAACACAAAGACAGCACTAAGAGCCAGATGAAACATAGTAAGAGACTTAAAAAATACAAGCAGTAGAAAAATGTATCAGTAGACCAATATTATTGGGTTTTTTTGTAAAAGAGACCTCTATGTGGAAAACTGTTACGAAAGCAGGCAAATGACCACTAAATGGCTTTTACGCTGTCAGGAGTCAGGCATTCACAACAGCATTTCGCATGGACATATTGATTCTGTGATTTTATGATGCGCTGCAGAAGCTCCCTGCTCCACAGCAGCAGATCAGAAAGTGGCAAGTTACAAAGAAAGCAGTAGCAAGTCATACATGAGCTAAAGCTGCTCACATCAATCTTCATTCATTCTTTATGAAAAGGTCTCCATCATTAAAAACATGACTGATAATGAGCATTCGAAGACATGTCCGTTACCGACAGAACTCTGCAGCCGCACATTGATACAAACTATTCAAAAACTGTAGGAAGAAAACAGTTCAGCCTGAACAGGGTCTGACAGCCCATGCAAGGAATAAATAAGTAAATAAATAAACACTACATTTGCTATATATAATAATAATTGCATTCCAGGCATACCTTAAGTCTCCCCCCAGGAATTTTTAAAAGCAAAATCACTTTCATAGATCTTTATTGCTTCCTACAACAAATTTCAAACATTAGATGGATGTGTGACATGTACAGTAAAATGGGACATAACAGTCTGACAGTGTAATACGTTAACTACTGTAGCCTGCTAGCAGTATCTATAGGCTTGTACTTGGCTCCTCTCTGCGATTTAACAAGAACTGCTTTTGGAGATTGAAATATTCCATAAGAGACCACCAAAATAACTTACAAAGGTTAATAAATTGTAATAGCTGTTTAAATAGATGGCATCTTCACTGACACTCGCTCCCTCCATTCTTCAGAACACAAATTAATGAAATACCTCATAAGAAACATGTATCATTAAAAGTTTGGTTGACAAAGACAGAAAGGAGCTTGCCTCACAGTAATCTCCACAGAGCAAATCCTGGGAATATGAGACATTCTCGTCTCGGGATATATCATGTGTAGGTCTCTTCATACATTATAAGCATTTAAAAAAGTAATTTCAGGGTGAAAAAAAAGTTCATTCCTTTGTTTTCAGATTAAAGCTGGCAGAAGAGAGTGATGATTTTTTTTTCCATTTGCACACTAAAATTGTCAGTGTCTGCAGATAGCGATAATGGATGACTAACATGAAAAAAGGTTACTAATCACAGGAAGGAATAAGTGCCTAAGGAATCTGGAGGAGAAGCAAAAGCAGCTCATTTTTTTCCATGTTTTCACTCCTCCAGTGAATATATCTTACAGTAACATCAGGCCTAATAATGGAGGCTACAGAAGAGGAACCTGGAATATTTTCACTTATCCTTACACTCTGTATTTCCACATTCTAAAGATAAAACAAATTTCCATCTCGCTTTTCAATTACTTCCATAAATTCAATTTAGCGTTGACTCATGCTTGTAAGTTGGAGAATAAATGCCCTGACAGCAGCAGCTTTGGAAGTCTCTCTCGGCTTCCACTGGGCAACTCATTTGAACCACAGAGGGAGGAACTGAAACATGGGGACAAAATACACATTCCCTTCCCAAGGAGAAGTAACAACAATATTTCATTAGAAGACCATAATGCATTTACATACTTCATCACAGAATGGCTTACATACAGAGTCAGTCCTACATTTACTTGTGTTCCATTGCACTGTTATTTTCAGTAAAAAAGAAGAAAGGCCAGAGCAAAATAACTTTTTGTCAAACAAAACAAAATGAAAAGCAAACCAAAACAAGGCATTATTCTCTCTGTATGTGTAACACTTTGTCCAAATCCAAGCCATTTTTAATCATAAAATAGTAATCACACAATGCATGAGCTATTAACATCTGGGCATGACAAACCTACATAGTCTAACTGTTACAGATTAGAGCAAACATATACCTGGTAAAAAATTTCTGGTGGGAGCATCTAAGACTATACCTAAAAAGTAGCATTACAAATTACTGCAACTAATATAGTACTTTTTACACCTCTATGTTTCTAAATTATTAATAAAATGAAACCTTCAAGTGCCGAGATTCACTTAATACCATGTGAATTAATACACACATACTGCTCCTGGTAACTTCTGTCAAATTTTGAAAGAATCTGACACGCAAGAAGATGAACTGAAGAAAATTAGCTCCACTACCTATCCAGAAGCTTTTTTAGCTGGTACAGTGTCATTTATGCTACCTCAGATATAAGCCTACACAAGCCTAGACTAGTTTTCTTCTGGACAATAGTCAAAAAAAAAGAAGTTTGAATGAAGCATTTTATGAATATAAACACAAGTCTCTTCTGAAACTGTTACAGAATTACCTGATCTTGGGAGGGATTTCTGTCTCATTCTAGATGTACAAGATTAATAAATTGGTATGCAAATAATCTACTTACTCTAGTGCCACCAAGCATAATGCTACTAATAACAAGGATAAATGTTATTAAAAAGCACCTTTCAATTAAACTGCTGCTGCTCATTAATAGTTAGATTGAATCTTTTGGTAAAATAAGGTATGACCATAGTATTTCAAATAGACCAGATTTTATATTTCACTGCAGGAATAGACACAGATTGTAGCAATGAACTTCAGAATTTAAAAATACAGACTCAGTTAAAGTAATGCCAATTTATCAAATCCAAACATGCTGGGAAAGAAAACACATATGTAGAACTTCCAGGAAAAAAAAAAATTAAAATATTTGGCATCTCTTTTTGCAGTTTGTCTGAGAACAATATAAGCACAGACCAAGGCATTTTCTTTCACCAATTTTTAACTAAACATCTGTGAATTAATTGTCATCTTATGGCAACTCAATATAAAAAGCATGATTTTAAAGCATAAATTGATTTAAGATGCAAAGCTAATGTGCAATCAGTCTTAGGAAACTGCTACAAGAAAAGGCAGTTTAGTCACTTTTTACATTCAACAGATGAAGTAAGTCCATGCAACTGTTCCTAAAAAAGGTAAATGTTTACCTCTAAACCTGATGGATTTCACTCACAGAATATAATTTTTTACTACGCTGTTTCTATACCAACACAAAAGAGCTTTTCCGCCACTGCGGACTTCTGCATCGGGCAAGAGCAACTTGTACTTGTGGATAAGAAACTCTAAGTGAGTGTTGGTGCTATGCTTGCTTTTCCCTGAAAAGGAGTCAGTAAAGCTTGAAAAAACAGTCAGTAAACAAGCAACTAGCATAATGCTAAAGCAAGAAAGACAAAGGGACTCACTCGCTGTAGCACTGCAACTAGAAGGCTTTCCTAAGTGCAGACAGCACCAATCAGGCAAACACTGTGCACTGGTTTGGGGTCCACACCTTAGAAGAAAGGAATAATTCAAAGATGGAAAGAAAAGCATTTCAAGCATTAAGAGGACTGACTGGATTACGGAGTGTTAGCGCTCTCTTAAAAGTGAGGAAACAGTATTAGAAGTATCTTTAACAAATATAGGTTTAACAAAAGCTTGTGTCTGAAATATAAATAATTTGATTTATAAACAGGGGCATACGTATTTTCAGCAGTTCGCATGATTAGCTACTTAAACAAGCACATAAAAGAATGCCTTACCTCTTGCCTATTTTGAATCCTCAAAACAAGATTGGTGTCCTTGTTTCTAGAACATACTTTAGAAAAAAAATGTAACAAAACCGAGTTATTATCACAATGAAACAGTATGAAATAAAATCACCTGAAACACAGGAGTTAAGGTAAGATCCCAGTCCATTTTGACCTTAGCCCCAAGACACAACTTTAACTTCCAAATATCTCTATGTCCAAAGGATTTTTTGGGAAAGTCACTGTGAACGAACACAGCATGTCGCTATGTTAAAAAAAATAAATCCTATTCCTCAAATAAATTCTACTGATTGCCACTACTGAGTACAACAAATATATTTCTTATGATAGAAATAAACATTCTGTCTAGTAAGTTAAAAAAAAATTGGCAATGCCTTTCAACTAAGTAAACAATTGACCCATGGCTTTCATTAAGCCAATTGGTGTACTCAAATTATTAGTTCAGATACAAGAAGAAACGTCAGAGACTATTAAATAAAGGATAGATAAGTTACCCAGCTGTATTGTACCTTTCAGCTTGTTCTTTCAGATGAAAAACTAGAAAAAGCTGTACAGCACAACATATTACCTGAAAAATCACCAAACACTGCACTGGCAATGCTTACATATTTTAATGAATAAATGACATTTATGGTTTCAAACATTAATATAATGATTGCATGCACACTGCAAGAGAAAATAGCAGAAATGGCCTGTTCTAGCATAATGTAGTGTATAATTCACTGAATATCTGTATTATATCCAGTAACAATGATCATATAATAATCAACTAAAGGTAGTAATATACACTGACTGCTTATGCAGAGAGTGAAAAGAAAGTTCTTAACTGAAACTGGAAAACTTGACAAGACAGTCATTTGCAAGTCAGCAAATAACATGATACTCATCCTGGCAACCTGAAAAAATAACTTTCTTAATTAAGCAAATACTGTACAGCCCATTCTCACCCACACATAGCAGACACAGAATGCTTCCTACCTTAAATCAAAACGAATTTAGGCTATTCAGAAAGTAAAGATACCCTCAGTTTCCAACAATAAGGGTAGTCTCAGTTTCAAACAAGAAAGATCCTTACTGCCACCCAAACACGAGTCCTTTAAATGTAGACAAAGTTCTAAGTTATTGTCAGTCATAGGGTCAGAACACAAAATCTGTTAACGTCAACCTAAATATGCGTCTAGAGACAAAATAGTAAGTTTAAACAAGTTCTTCCAGTAGCAGCAAAACCACAAAAAAGCCTGGTTCTCTTCACATTTGCACTTTTCTTCCTTACAATCATACCTTGCATTGTAGTGATGCCACACATACACACCTCGATCATCTCCAGTTCTCCCTCCCCCTCCCTCAGTAACTTCCCCCACTGGCTCCATCAGCTTACAATTGAGATTTGAAGGAGAGGCAGTCATAACTGTGAGGGTAATCATCTTTTGGGACGAAGTAAAAGTAACTTGAGCTCACCACACTCTGTTATTGCCCCTCACTTTTGAACGATGTGTACTACACCCTACTTTTTAGTAATACATGCTGTGTTTGACAAAGGAATAAAAAGACCCTTAAGTTGCTATGTATAGCATGAAGGTCCTAGTATAACATACTGTTAATGATTAAAGGAAAACAAAAAAAAGGAAAATAGTGTCATTGATCAACTCACTGCTGCTTTATTTCTTCCTACAATGCTGACTCTGCAATATGACTGCAAGACTTCAGGTCTCTGAAAACTTCAAACTTCAGACTTTAAATACCAAATAAGGCTTTCAATCTCACTAGTTCTCACCACAGCTAGTATTTAATCTTCCTAGTCCTTCACAGTGATGATTTAAATATAGATGCACTTCTTCAGTAAAATTAACTTGAGAAAAACTAATTCAGAGAAGAGCAGCAAGTTTTTTCTTGGCTCTTTAGAGCAGCTATAGAAGAAACCACTGTTCACAGTGCATCTTCAGTTAGCAACAAAATTGTGTTACATATCACAATAGCAAAGATTGCTTTAAGTGTGGAATAACCCCCTCACTCTCTTGCCTTTTATTGCACTTATGACTTCAACATACTAACTAAACTTCTAATATAGTCTAATACAGCAAGCTTGCATTTAAAAAGGGAGGTGCAAGAAATACAAAACTGTAACTTTATTTCAAGACAGAGCTTCCAAATAAGCCTCGTACGAGGACATGGACAGCTTCCTCCTGGCTTTTAATCTCCAACCAAACAGCCCTGAGGAAGTTTTCTCTACATTTCCTTTAAACATGACAGCATACCTAACATAGCAAATCAGAGTAATTTCAACCATCACTAAACATCTTCACTAGCAAAGTCAAAGAGAGAACAGAGCTTAAACTACTAAAGTCTAAGG
>NW_010193571.1:0-2350 GCF_000695765.1 Mesitornis unicolor | reverse complement strand
AATGCCGACAGTCTTAAATCCATTGCACCTCCAAACACCATTACCAATACAAGCTTTCATTTAGTAACTGTACTGCCACACGTGTACCAATTGGACAATAGTTCCAAAACAAAAAATGGAGAAAATATTGATTTTATAACACACAAGAACTCATTACACTTTCTTGTAAACTGGAATAATCTCTCAAGACAGTAGCTGAACAGTGAAACTCTGTCAACATGCATGCTTTTCAAAATACCACGTCCACATCCACTTTGCAGGTCGTATCTAGCTTAGAGCTTCAATGGAAATGCTTCCATTTTTTCTTACAGAGTTTCCCGGAGAGTTCAGAAATTTCATCTGGAGTTATTTCAGTCCTGGGAGATCACTACCTGACAAAAGCTAAAAAGGCCACCTAAATTAAACAGACATATGGGAAAAAGGAAACAGAAGCTCTTAAAGCAAATGTAGACCTGTTCTTGGCAAGAAAGCTTACCTATACCTCAAACATAGAGGTTAGAAACGACCTCCTCTAAAGAATGCACATAGCTAGGAGAAATAAGAGTAGGTTCAGAGGTTGCAGCAACTAGAAGCTCAACTCTACAGACTCTTATAGCAGAAATCTTTCATAGCATGTTAATCAATTTCTGCTGTTTCAGGCATAAGTATTAGGCTAGCTTAGTTGCAAACTCCAAGTTGATGTTAATACAACATTTACAAGTGTACAGTCTTGATTTTCTATGGTGACAGCAGAGTAACAAGATCATGCTGGCTAGATCAGTCCACATAAAGAAATGAAACAGATTTTCCTCAAAAAATGTTTATGAAATGCTTTAAAATTTACTTCCTTCCAAGCTTTCTGTTGCAACACCCCCATGCATCTCTTTCAAAAACTGTCTGACCCTTTTCTAATGCATCTTGCATGATCTCACCAAGGCCCTACAGTCCTGCACTGGTTCTGATTCTCTCAAACACATTATAAAGTATCTATAACTTAAACTGAAACAGTAAAGCTACTGGAAGGGTACAAGATTTCTATTTCTATTCACCTTGTCACCAAGCAGAGTTTCATGACTTGCCGAGCATCTTTATGAGACACAGGGTAAGTATCATAGTTCAGATTCTCATCTGAACTGCCACTAAAAGAACGAACGTAACATTCAGAAGTGTTGAACCCAAGAATAATCAGTAATAATTTTTAAAAAGCACACTACCGAGAACTAAAAAGACACACAACTGCATATTTACTATATGCCTAATTCTTCGTGCTGTATAAAGGAAACTAATTTACAATAGAAGATACATACATAGGATGCTTCACAAATTTCTCTCTTCATCTGAGATTTTTTTTTTTTAATTCAAACCTCTTCACCCACAAACTTAATTCTTCTATGACACTCTGCAGGTCAATTATGTAGGATCATTATGGAAAATACGGAACAAAATATTCCCAGATAAACTTTCCAGAGCATAACGAGATTATAAAATAGAATTTCTTGAACCGGTTTCTCAGAGGCATGTATTTCATACAGAAGTCAGGAAACGGCTAACCTGATTTGACACAAAGCATTCATGCAGTGATAGTTTTGTAACAATTAAAAGAAAAGAAAATCAAAAGGTGAAGTAACAAAAGAATATCCAAGTACTCAATAAACCATAATAATAAAACCTCCTGTGAGCTTTATTAACTTCAAGATACGCTAAACTTTCCACATAGGACAGCCTGAAGTAATACCCAACACTTTCAGACTAAGAGACCAACTTAAGAGACCAAATGCAGCAGCACCACAAGTCACTAAAACTCAGTGGTAGAGAAAACAATCGGAATTTTGTAATATCAAACATATAAATGTAGGGGTGTGTGTGTGCACGTATGTATATATCCTTAGACCTTAAAACAACTCAAAACACAAGCATCCTGTATTTTACCTACGAGTACCACTTCATTTCCTATTTCTCACAAAACTTAAAATCCCATATTCCACTTAGACACAAAGCACCGAAGCCTCATACCTGCACAGCTGAGGTCGCACCCGAAAGGGACACAAACCTCCATTCCCTAGCTTACTGAAAACGGTATTCCCACCACTACTGACTGCCACCCCACCCCTCCAAGCGACCCTTTCTCTCAAAGCCTTGGGGTTTTGGAGCCCTGCAAGCCCACCCTTGAAAGGGAGGAAGCCTTCAGGGACAACTCGGGAAACTCCATACACCCCAACTCCGCACCGGCAGCGCCGCCTCCACCGTCTTCCCCAGGCTCCTCCGCACAAGAGGGAGCTCTGCTCGGGGTCGGAAGGGGTGGAGCGGAGGCTGTCGGGGTTTCCTTTCCCCCCAGAGCAGAAAAGCCACCTTCTCCTGGGGGGAGCTGTCC
>NW_010193570.1:63561-81310 GCF_000695765.1 Mesitornis unicolor | reverse complement strand
TTTAGCTCAAACCAGGACAGTTATTATGCCCAACATGATGAGTTATGAAACTGGGCATTACAATACATTACTGCATATGACACTATATAGTTTCCAATGATAATTTTGCTTCCTCAGACTTTGCTTTTTACTTTAGCTCAGCAAATATGGTTTGCATCTAATTACGAGTTCTTATTAGCAGGGTAAAGAGGTGGAGACAAAACACATCAGTCCTTCAAGAAAGTCTTTGGTAGATGAGATTGCTGTGGAGAAAGGACCAGTATCATTTTCAGATGGATATTATGGCTCTCAGGTGAATAATAAAGCTGTTCCTATAGATATTATCATTCAAGAGAGATAAAATGATCTTGGGAGAATGGGAAGGTGGAGTTTGGTTTTGAATACCACTGTCACATTGTTTTTCAATAACTGTTCATTCTTGTACAATTAGCTTTGCTGTTTTAAGTTTACCAACCTTACAGGTGATGTTTCATTTATTTATTTATTAATTTTTTAAAGATTTAGGTTCTGAGTAGTATTAATATCTAACAACATATTAAGCATGTATATTTAAAAAGAATCTTTATTTAAGGATAAATTGAAGAAAATGAAGCTCAATTCTGGAGTAAGAAGCTTTTCATTTCTTGTGAACTTCATATCCTGACAGAATTTGGTTTAGGCTTGAGTACTATACTGCTCATATGTCAAAAACTAAAGCTGAACTCATTTAGGAAGTCTAAGTGTTCAACTAGAAAATCTGTCAGAAAATAGTTCTTCAGTACTTCTTGCAGAACAACTCTCATGGGGCATCAAATCTGTAGTGAAAAGGTAACAGTCATTTTATTGGAGAAACAGGAAGAGTAGACATGCCACCTGAGGCACAGCAAGGGATCATTCATAGCTGAGTTGACACTGCCATAACATAACGAGGAACCTGTGCAACCACATAATCATGGCTATGCCATGTGAGGTAAACCGCAGTGCAGCCACTGCTTGTATTCCACAGAGCTCTTCCTGTGCACTATGTTAGCGATGAGCAGAATATAGAAGCAGGCAGTCTGAAATGCCCCCAGAATCTTCCACTACAGTGCAAACTGCACAGTTAAACTCACACTCTTATCCCTCAATGTTTTTTACTTCTGTTCATACCTGTTTGTTTTTTTTTAAAAAGTGAGTTGAGTGAGCCAGTATATCAATATCATATGCCTAAGCCTTCAGGAAAAGGCAGGGAATCACAGAAAAAGCAGTAATCTTTTATAGAGCACTTTCTTCTCCAAGCCCCTTTCTGCTATAGAAAGATGCTAAAAGTTCTTACTGAGTTGTGACATGACAAACAGACCCCAGACTTCTCATGCACTGAGGAAAAAAAGGCCAAAGTATAGTTCCCATACTGATTTGGGAGAATGACCCAAAATTTACATGGAACCTGAACTGTGGTTGTTGCGACGTACAGAGCAACATTTGTTCCTTAGAAAAGAAAAGGATGACATCTCCAGTTGATCTGCCTTTAGCAACAGCAGCATTTTTGCTGGAGTGGGTAGGCAGAAAGAACTGTGAGGCTAATGAGACCTTTGATGATTTGAGACAGGACACACTGGAAGGATGTGGCAGGGAAATAAAATCAAGTCCTCAACAGCATAAAAGACTGATATTTGGGGAGGGAAAAGGTCTGCTCTATTTAGGTTTTGACAATGAAAGGAGAGAGAATAGGACTCAGACCAGGAATGGAGAATAAACAAATGTAAACATTGTATGTGTCAAACTTGCTTAAATTGCATTTCATGGTGTTTTAAGACTCCCTTAGTTGCAGCAATACTATTTTTGCCTGATTCCACTGTTGTAATGACAAAACTTCTCTTCTTAATAATTGTGATTATTCAGTTACAGAGCTATAACATAAACAAGGGGTTCGTCTCACTGTTAAAATGGACCAGGAATCACCAGGTCTGGAGGCTGATGATTTTTAATGGTTCTTGCAGGATTCCACTTCCTGGTCCTATTCCAAGTACATAGAAGCCTTGCAGCAGGAGAGAGTACTCATTAAAATGCAAGAAGATCTGGAGAAAAACTCCTCATCACCCTTCACAGGTTGTTAACCAAGCTCTGTAATTTAGGAGGACAAGCCTATGGCTTACGTGAAATTCTCTCAGCATAAGGACTTTGTTCTCCTTTGAAGTTGTGTACATAACTCTCTGCCCCTCTTATGCTGTCTGCTGGGCAGTTGCTCTCTGCACCATGCTCGTGAGTGGCAAGTTTTCTGAGAAAGTGAAAGTTGCAGAGTATGAACACTGCCTTTACTGCAAAGGTCCTGCTGCAGAGAGGAATATGGCCATTTCTTCATTCTGCAGAGTGACATAGCAGCCCTAGTTGGTTCATATACATATTTCACCTCCCTGGCTTCTTGTGCTTTATCAGTTTACATACAACCAGAGAGATGAAGTTTTTTTTCTCACCAGTTTGTCAGTGTGCTTTTGGGAGATGAAAGAGGTGTTGCTTCATCCTTATTTCAGCCGTGAATATCCTCTTAGGTGTTCCCCAAGGATATTATAACCTGTTCATTACACATCTCCATTTAGCAGTAGGGCTAGCAATAATATTAATACAACTATGTAATATTAAACCTCTTCAGTTTCCCATCATTTTAATTTTCTTTCCATGTGCAGGTACCTCATCTATGTCTTTCCCAAAGCCTAGAAGCTGTGAAAAATCCACCATTTCTCCAAAGAGTAGTGTGGTTTTGAAGAAACACTCAAATCTTCTTAAGAAATAGAAAGTGAGTACCAGACTGACAACAAACGTGCTTTGAAAAAAAAATCTTCTTAAAAGCTAGTTTAAAATTGATTTTAAAATTATTCTTAAAAGCTAGTTTTCCTGCTGTCAGTGCTGATGCTCATTAGTAGCAAGTTATCCCACTCCGAATCACGTTTAACTGAAGCTGTACAGCCTCAACATAAAGGCAAGATTATTTTTCATTTCAACCATGGTTAGTGGACCTAATGTTGACCAGATGGAATTTTGTTGCAAAATGGTAGTCTCTGAAATGCGGTTATCTAACCCTTCCAGTTAAAATATTTTAAATAGGAGCATGAGATGGCTGGAGGAAACTCAGACCCCATGGAGTTACTGGCAAGGGCCTGACACAGAACTAGCAGTAGATCATCTCTGCTGAAGCAAATTAAATATTGGAATGGGAGAAAGACATGGGACGACAAAGAGATATGATAAAGACAGAAAACCAGATTTTGCTTCAAAGCTTGAATTCCTAGATGGAAAAATCCCCTGAAGAATTTGTTTTGGGGTTTTTTAAGCCTATGCTGAAATTAGATGGACTAAAACATGAGAACTTTGACTATTGCTCTACTTCCTTCTCTGCTTCTCCTCCTTCTTCTAATTCTGTACTTCAACACTTCTTTTTTTAAGCAAGTTAGTGTGCTGCCCTTGCTCGTCCTCCTAAAATTCCCAGTGTCTGAACACACACTTCATGTTGCAACATTTTCTGTATTTGGCTTCTGAGGAAATGGCAGCATTCTCTGGTCTTCCCTCACGTTTTTTTTCTGCTTTCTTATCACCTCCTCTAGTTGCAGTTAAAGTCATCCAGCTGCCTTGGACCTTATGTACCTCTGCAGCTGTCAGTATATTTCATATATTCATGCCTTCTTGTACTGCAGTTCTGCTTCACACGCAGCTGTATCAGTGTGGGGCATCCTTGTGCAGGGGCTTTGGTCCTGCTCTGTAGCTGAGAAACCTCCAGCTGGGCCCAGTGCTCAAAGAGGGCCTACAAGGCAGCTGCAGTCCTTGCTGCAGCCCAGCCCAGCAGTCCCTGGCCCACCCTGTTATTCAAAACTTGAGAAGTGAATTCCTGCCAGGCACCAGGCTGTGGTACAGCTAACATAGCGAGAAATTAGAGGTCTTGAGTGGTTTGAGAGGTCTCTTCCAGCAGCTTCAGCTGCAGCCTGCTCTCCAGCACCACTGGAATTTTTCCTGCCCTGCTCCTTCCCTTGCAGTAGCTCAAGTGTTCCCACTGCCTTTGAGTGGTTTCCTATTCTTCCATCAGGACCATGGTGCCACTCCTCAACTGTACTCTCTGTGGTGATCTGATCACTCTGCTGGTGGGGTGAGATATATAAAAAAGACCATCACTGCTCTTGGTGGGACACTTTGTTACAGAGGTGCTCATACCCTGTGTATTGGGTATAAATGGCAAGGTGCTGGCAGCAGAGGGCTGCAGGGGTGGCCTCTCTGAGGAGAGCTCAGCTCTGTTCCAGCCAGCTCCAACAGACCCATCACAGGACACAGCCAAACCCATCAGCTGAGATGGTGACACAATCGGGGAAACATGTTTAAGAAAGAACAAAGAAAGCCACAGAGAGGAGGACAGAATAAGAGGAGTGAAAAACAACAGAGGGAACACCAAATCGAGAGGAAGAGGAGGAGGAGACGCTCTGTGGTGGAGCAGATATTCTCTGCAGCCCATGGAGGACCCATGCTGCAGCAGAGGAAAAGAGTTAGAAGGAAGAAGGGGCTGCCAGTGCCTCACTGAAGGGACTGAGCATTATCTGTGGTGCTAACATGGAAGGGAGGAGAGGTGCTTGTACTGAACTTGAACCTGGGAAAAGTGGAGGAAAAGTGTTTTCTCTAAGTGTGCAAATGTTAGTTTCTTCATTTTCTTGGTTTTGTTTTCCACTATCCAAATCAGTAATGATTCTAGTAATTTATTCTAGTTAGCAATAGATTAATTTCCCCACTTTGAGCTTGGTTTGCCTACAAGAGTAACTGGTAAGCAATCTCCCTGTCTTTGTCTTGACCTGCAATCTTTCTTTTTCTTGTTTTTCCTCTTTTCTTCCCTTGTCCTGTTGAGGGGAGTGAGGATGAGTGAGTGAGCAGCTACGTGGGAGACTGCTAGTCTCTGGGCTGCTAGTGAGGGCCAACCCAACCACACCTTGTTTCTCTCTTTTTAATGCATTTATTGAAGAACAGTTCCAACTATTTCAACTGACATTCTGTTGCCTTTTGCAGGCAGATTAAAATCTCTCTGAGGATGGCACTGCAGAGATATTCAAAGGAGGTGGGCAGGAGACACAAAAATAATGGGCAGGCAAGGTTTGTACTCACATTTCCAGAACAAGGATGACGACTTGGATTATTACTAAGAACCATGGGACATTAGTCAAGGCTAGAAAAGAAACATTTTCCAGTATGTTCCACATCAACAAGACTGTGATACTGACTCCTGTGCCACTCATTTATTTAACAATACACCTTCAGGCTCAAATCAGAGTAAGATTCCACTGAAATATGCATGGTACGAACAACTAGGTGGTCTTGGTCCTAAAGAACTTATAATCAACCCAAGTTCTTCCGTGCCTGATCTAATGAGTAAGTAAAACACTGCATTGAACTGACAGCCCTGAAGCAGTGTGTCTTGGCATATTAAACTCTCAGTACTGCAATTCACACAACTTTTGTTTGTCAAGGATAACTCCTGAGGTGTCTGAGCTATCACAAAATCAAACCCTGTTGTGGTTTGCTACCAATCCAGTTTGATTTCTGATCCTAAGCACAGCTTCTGCCTCATTTCTGAGTTTAGATCCAAAAGAAAGGCTTAAAATACATCGGCACACAAATGTGATTGGAAGCTTTCATAAAATGCCATTCCTCCAAAGGTAATACTCACCAGAAGGTTGCAGGAGCTCATAGCTTTTGTGTAGCTCTCCCTGCTTCATTTTACAATTTTAAGAGTTTTTAAAAGTATTGGAGCAAAGTTGATATTGGGACTAGAGCCAAAGGATTAATTGGGAAGTTGAGAGGGGGCAGGAGCAGAATTAACTGCTAGGCAGGACACAGGATGATGATACACTTCCTCACATTTTTCAGACCACTTTAAACACCAGTCCCCAGCCACAGAGTTTTTGTCTCCATTCTTCTCTACATATGTGTAATGCATGCAAGAGAAAGGCAGATCAGTGAGCTCCAGCTTGCTGAGTTCCCAAGGACTACCCCTAATTTAGGGGTGGGATTGTCTTCCACTACCCCTCTGAACCTCTTGAACAAGAAGAATGGGCTATGCAGCCCTCTCTCAGTTGTCAGAAGTAAAGGTCCTCACTTTGAGCTCTTAGATCATACTGCTAAAGACCATTTGTGAGTGCTTTCCTGCTCAGTGTGGAGTGAGAGCTAAGGATAACGACAGTGATCAAGAACTGTGTGGGATTTCTATCAGGAGTTGCTTCAGACAGGTTGGCAGGGAAGAAAGACGCTTTTATGGATATAGTGGCCCTGCTCATATATCCTCACAGAAGGAGCAAGGGACATCATTGGTTCAGTTCCTACTTTCCCCACAGCTCAGAGGCAGAGAGGGAGGGATTCATGCTTATCTTCATTCCTTCTGTGTTCGAGTTGTTTGCTCATGTGACATTACCTGTGAAAGATGTCTTGGGTGGAAGACACAAGGCAGTAAAACAAAATTCTAATCCCTGCTTTTAATGTTTTTCCAAATGTGACAGATGCACTGAGGTTTAATGCTCAGTACATCTGAGGAGGGTGGAATGTAGCAACTTGAAGTGAGCAGAGCACATGTGGTACTGTGTGGCCTACTACTCGTTGGACAAAGAAGAACCATGAAATGCCATAAATGCAGTGATGTCAGGCTAAAAAACTCATGAAAGGCCACCTTCTACTGCTGTGGTCAGTACAGTGCACGCAACCAAATGCTGAAGCACGGCAGTCAGTTTCTGCTTAGTTGTATTCTTGCCTTCATGGCATTTTGAGACAGTTAAACAACATGTAGACAAGGCTTATCTTATGCTGGTAGCTTTGACTTGAATCATACTTGGATTACTTCTAAAATGAAAAATATTATCCAGATATTTGTCACAGATGATAAAACTCCTTGTGAATATGTTCCAGCCTTGCCAAATTTTTAATGAAAATTTACCACGCAATTTACCCCCACGCAAAAACTACTGTCTCAGACAGTTACTATGATTAATGCCATACATGTCTATCAAAAACAAACAAAAACAAGTACTTTGTGTACTTCAGTGAGTGACCAGAATTTTGCAGACTGGCTCTATCCACTCAGAGGTCTGCAAAACGATGACAACCCTCAATCCAATTTGCAGTTCTGTCCCACGTTAACTGGAATATATATGCACATATACATACACATGTACAGTCATTTATAGGCCGTGTCTTTAGTATGCAACTGAGGTGGTTCTCATGTATTAGTAATGCTAGAAATAGGTGTCATATCATTATGCCCATTTTATGTGTTAATTTTAAAGACATACTGAGCAATTGGAGAGGGAATATGTTAAGAGACAGAGACCCTTCCATTTCTGGGTTACTGAATCTAATCAGCAGATCCCACATAACTGCTATTTCGTGATACATCTGAAAGGGAATAGTGGTTTTAGTCTTCTCCCAAGGGACTAAGTAATGACTGTTGCCAGTACCAGCAGAAAGCCTGAGAACTGAACAGGTATAGAAAATAATTAAATATTATTGTTCCAAATGATGACCCTATACCACTTCAGAAAGCTTGCCACTGCTATTGCCTTTTTATCTGGTTCTCCAGATCTAATCGCTCAGGTTGCTGAACTACCACCTATGTGAGCTCAGCAGTGTTAAAGGGCTAGAAAAGTTTTCCTCAACAACCATAGCACATCTCCCTTTAGATAACTAAAGCTTTACTCCTTGTTTATTTTAATGACATACGTTTTGAGACTTACAGAAGTCTACAGCAGAAGAACAGTTCTCTGTGGAGTTTGCTGATACAGACAATAAAAATAATTATCTTCTCAGAAAACTGCAAACAAAATTGCGTCTGGATGGATTTATACTTTAGTGGCATTCAAAATACACAATCTAATCATATTAACTCAGACATACTTTTGTTATTTGCTACCAAATAATGCAATATATTGGGACTATTTTGGAATTTTTCTAAGCTCTCATTTGGATTCATAAACATTTACATTTAGATGCTATTACTGTGTATTTCACTTTTCTCTCATCAGACCTGGCATGTTTATGAAAACATTTTATAATCTTTGAGGGTGCAGTCCTGAAGTTGCGCATTCAAAGACTTTTAATATCAAAGCAAGCTGTGACTTCACACTTCAGGAAGGGGTTTTATACATTTTGCTTTGACTTCTCTCCTGCTACTCCATGAAACAAAGTATCAGACTATGAGATGAGTTCCTGAAAATACGTCTTCCTGGATTATGTTAGTAAAGTGCACACTTACAATAGTTTACAAGACTGGTAGTAGTGGTCTCTAGACCATTGAAAAAGGGGCAAAATGCTTTCTCGTCTGTGTCTGTACAATGCTGCTCTGCCATTGCCTCTGTACTCTTTATGATCTCTTTTTAATGGCTGTTTCTTAAAGTGCTATTAATGTGGAATGGATTTAGACTCTAGATTCGTTTGTTCCTGTCAAGGTGTGGAAATCAAGTATTTAATCATTGGGCATTGAGATCAGCAACAAATTGGGGTGCTTTGCAGACAGCAGTAGACCAGATTCAGCAGACCCACTTTTTATGGCTGGTTCTCTTATTGTACAGTGCTGAGTGGCCAAGGCCAGGCTGGTTTGTGCCACACCTCCTGCATCTTTTGCACGAGAAGAATCATTGTGACTCACTTTGCAAATGTGTTTGACTTAAAAAAGGAGAAACCTGCATTACTGAAGACTACAGATAAAAGCATCAATGAACGGGGTTTTTTCATAAACGTGGGACTCTCATTTTCCTGCTGTTGAGAGTACTGAAAAATGGGAGGCGTCCCTCCATGGCTCTTTCTAGGCCTTTAGCAGTAAACTGTGTTACAGACATGGGCACATTTTCTGCCCTCTAACACTTGTACACTTGTGAAACGGTTACTCTCAATCCCAGCACTACTGCTCTAGTCAAAACTACAGACTTTTGCTCGTGTATGTGTAAAAATGATTGAAAAGAGACCAGATATTTCAAAGTTCTGTCCCAAACTTGGAAAAGAAATTTCTTAAATTATTTATGTTTCTAATGTTAATTACTGGGCCAAACTGATCACTGTGCAGCTGTATGTGGCCAGTGGAGCAGCAGTAATCCAACTTGAATTTGACCTGTTTAAACTGTCCCATTACATTCAGCTGATGATTTTTGTTACTGCCTTTTCATAGTAATTTTTTTAGTCAGTCATTGTGAAACATGTCTGAATACAGCTAAGATGGGGTTAACTGGTATTTTTTTTTAAGCTTACGGAACATTGCTGGTTTTAATATATTCAGTAGTTGCTGTAAAAATGTTAGGGAAAGGCAGGTTTGAACAAAAATTTTAAATCTGGATCTGTACTCACAGTTCCAACCTACCCCTAATGGCCTGATTTGGAGTATTCCCAGGATTTTGGAGTTATAATTCACATCTGTGTTTCTAACTCCTTCATGCACAATTGTTTGAATGTGTACTTTTGGAACAAGTCTATGTCTAATAGGCTAAACTGTAGTTCCCAAATCAGAAGCCACATGGTAGTGCTATATATTTTTTAATTTTTTTATCTTACTACCTAGCCATCAAATAAGGTTCTGTCAGTCCAGCACATTGGATTAATACAAAACACCAAAGTCTACACTTTCTACCTACCTGCTAACGAACTCACACATTTTGATTTCTACAAGTGATTTAGTAAAGCATTTGCACAATGGCCACGATGGAAACTTCTCTGCCAAGTAATGATTTATCAAAGCGCTGGAGCAGATTGAAATTATGCAGGACCCACTAAGCTGACCCACTAAGCTGTCCTACTATGGTAAGGGTAGTCATGGTATAGACAAGATTCTTTTATTTTTAATAGTCATTGAGCTAAGCTAATTTATATGTCGAGCACAGGTTACATTTACTTTGGATTTTCCTCTATTTCTCTACTAATTAAAATATTCTAGTTTCATGGTAACATATGTGAAAGCGTTGACAACAGCATTGCTTATTCCACATGTTAATTATGTATTTGTGCAGAATACACTGATGAACTGTGTGCATTTCTCACGTTAAGTTTCATTTCATGTCAAAGGAAGAGTGGAAATGTAGTAAGTAGATTTGTGCTTTTAATTTTAGATACTTCTTTTTCCTCTAAAAAAAAATCTTGTACATTATTCTGCTGTACCATATGCATTTGAAAATTGGCAAGAAGTTTAAAAAGAAAGTAACACTTGCTTCTCAGAAAAGGATTTCTGAACAAAGCAAAGCCATTAATGAGAAAGTTAAATGAAACAAATGACAAGGCAAGCAAGAAAAAAAACACAGCATCACACTCAAGGAATGCACAGGCACACAATAGCTTATGCAATATTCCCCATCTGTCAAAGTCAGTAAATAGAGATTTCATTGGAAATATTCATTATAATAGGCCATGGTGCCTGTGGCTCAGTAAATGCAATCAACAAGCTGATAGCATTCTTAGTAGTTTTCACCTGTAGGCAACTAAATTAATTTCATCCCAGCTGTGAGACCCAGCTGATCAGTACTGGTTTTGTAAACCCCAGACCCTGATTAGTTTGAATACCACTCGTTCCTGCAAATGTTACTTTGGGAATTGAAGCTGTCACATGGTTTTATATGTGTATCTGTGTGTGCAGGTGTGTATACATGTCTATAAAGTCTATACTTCACGGATTTGTGTGTGTTTGTGTGCATATATACATACACTATATACATAAAATTACCTTGTTTGGTAAACTATTTTACTGTCATAATCACATAGGGCTTAAGTTTGAAGTATGTCACCTTTTTCCCAGTACAATATTCCAACTATTTTCTTCTGTGTATTTTTTTTCTTCTGTGTCTTTGTGTTTCATTACAATGTTTGGGTTTGTACTCACTTGCATTTGAGAGGACAGAGCCATTACCCTTACTTTGTTGAGGAACATGGCTCTTTCCAGAGGTCTGCGTGGCTGCCGGAAACAGAAAATAAATGAACTTTTTGGGAGTTTTTTTTCCTCTAGAAAGCATATGCAAGAAAAAAAATTAACTTTCTCTGTGTTTTTTCTCCCAAATGAGAAAGTAATTAACAGCACGTGTTGGGCCACTCACTGAAGACTACAATAAATGTTTTACTATTTTCAAGCTAAGGAACTGAATACTTGATCTAAAACAAGGACAGCATGGATGCTTGTGCTCATCTTCCAGTTATGACTTTTCAGACCAAAGATCATCTTAACTCCTGGCTGTCTGATCCTGAAATTTGCTGAATGTATTGAAACTCATTCTTTTAATTCATATCTCCAGAGGTGCTCAGCACCTGGCAGTAGTCGGCCTTCAGAAAGCTGTCCAAAGGATGAAAACAGTGATCTTTTTTTTTCTTTTGAGTGAAACACCAGGGAAGCACAGCTTTGTCACTGCAGCTCCACACAAAAGTATGTTAAAAAAAACAACAACTCAGCAAAATAAAATCAACACACAGAAACACACAGGCTTAGTTGGGCTTGCCAAGGTACTGTAGTACTTATCCCAGATTGTATTCCGAGACAATAGTTAAGCATTGGAAACAAATTGCCCAGAGAGCTTTTGGTATCCTTATTGTCATCAGAGGGGTTCTAAAAACAGATAAGATACGCACATCTGCCAGGAATGACGAAATATTTTCTGACCCATATTGGGGCAGGGGAGCAAGCAGATGAACTCTTGAGGGACTTATTTCCTCTGAATCCATATTCGGGTTGTTCAGAATGCAAAAGCTCAGCCTCTGCGAAGGAACCTTACGAGAGTCAAGGGCCGCGACACTTCATTTGCTCTGCACCCGAAACTCCCACTGAAGCCAATTACTCAATGTAATTTAACAAAGACCACAGCTTCACTGGCTGTGCAATTGTTGGTAACCATCAACAAACTGATTCATCTACAATTGGGCCAAATGTTACAAAATCTGTTTCTGAGTTCTTGTTTGTACCCCCATCATAAGATTACACCAAAATTAAAGCATGCAGTACTTGAACTAACTTCAAAGGCTGAGCTTGCACTTCTAGCTAGTTCAGCCTTTTTATTGGTTCATGTTTTCCATTTGGCTTCAACATCCTGTTCCTTACTGATGCCCTTCTAGAGTTTCATTTACAAATATTACGTCCCTGGTTAGTGAGCCATGCTAATTAATACTGTGGTGGAGGCTATGGATTATAGTAATCTCATGCCTTCTGCTTGGAAAAACGCTGCAATTTTTCCAGACGTTTACATGTAATGCTGTATTGAACATGGCCAAATTTGTCTTAGGAAAATATATCCTGAACTCATTTAATCAAAATATATTTAACTAAGGTTGCTTATGCTGTTATCTATTGCCAGTTTTGTTAATCATGAAGCTCAAAAATTTCAAGGCAGTAGAAACCCGAGATCCACAATTTCCTAATTAGATTATTTCAAACCAAACAGTAAAGTTAAAACAGGCTGGTTTAAGTATACATATTTTCAAAAGTTTATGCCAATAACAAGTTTGCTAAAAAAACATGAACAGATGATTTGACTACTTTCTGGAAGCCTCACACGTCTGATTGTGCCTCACCTTTCAAACCTGAGACCACAATCTGACAAACATTTTGGCTCCACCAGGGATTTTGCAGTCAGAAACTCCCTGACTGCTGGGACTTCAAGTGTTGCCAAAGTTACGATTGTAAAGAAAATCTATTATATTTGCAGTACCATCAAATATAAAATAAAGGCTATGGAGCCTTTACACAACATAGCAATCCTAAGTCCATTGATTCTTCCAACACCAAAACAAACAAAAGCAATGGCATTTTTTAGGAAGGGGGGATATCTTTTATTAGACCAGGTGATGTAATTGGAAACAACGGACAAGCTTTCAGGCTCATAATTTGTTCATTGGGTCATAAAGAGGGCAAGAAGTACATAGAGTCTGGGGTACTTGTTATTTAATTTTTGTTTTTAATTGTGTTCATGAACTGTCTTTTCATAAATGGACACAGTTCGGTTGACGTGACTGCAGTATGATGATACAAGTCACAACTCTCTGAAAGAGACATCCCCCAGCTCCCAGACTGTCATTTCAGACCCAGAAAGGAAAACCTGCCAACATCTCATAACACTTACAATGTCATCACCTCAACATGAATTAAAACAGACTACACCAAGAGGTTTAGAAAGCTATGAGAAAAGATCTAAAAACTTGCCCCAGGAAACAAAGGCAAAAGTGGTGCTTCAAATATGACCTGGGCCAGTCTTTTTTGACAGAATGAGCTCTGTATTGTACTGGGTAAATCCAAGAAAGGACATAGATGTCTCTAGGTTAAATCCTACAGTTGCACCTTTTTAGGTATCACTCTCGGGGTGCAGTTCCTAGCCTGAGCAAGGTCTCTCTATGCAGCTTCCTTCTCTGAGAGGAGCATGCTGAGTTAAGAGCTGCCCAGAGCAAGTATGCTGAACCTAACCAAGGAAAGGGCCAAATGGAGCCTTGTGGAGAGTGGGTCCGATCTTCTATTTGAAGGAGAGTTTCCCACTTCACAGACACTGTTTTACACCCACAGATCAGTTACCCTGTCATTTTCTGTGAGAATTAATTCCTTGAACAAAACAGTAGCTGTGTGAACAGCAGCAGTTGGCTACTGCCTGCTTTCCTGGAGGTCAGATGAACATCTAGGAAAAGCAGAAGCTAACAGAAGATCTGGTCTAAACCCTATTAAGGTATGAAGAATGCTCCTTGGATTTGGACTACTCAAGGGTACCCATGACGCCTTTGCTCAGACTTACTGTAACAAATCCAGGATCAGGGAGGAGAGAACTGGTAAATGTCCCAGGTGCCTGTGTGTACAGACTCATCAGGATTATGTTTGGAGCTGGAGATTTTCACCTTGTGTCACAGCACATCAAAAAAACTGTGCTTTGAAAGGGAGTGTGAAAAGCTTGGCCTTTTGTCTTCCTGTTGTGGTCCGAGCTTTCATTTTCAAATGGGGAAACTCTGCTCCCATGCTGTTTCTACCTGGGGCAATTTCTGGAGCTAAACACAGGCCAGGGATGCTTGTGGCCTCCCTCTGATGGGCTGTCAGTTGCTAAAGTGGGCCTGTAGAGACTGACATGTGACAATTTTGTGTGCTGACTGGTTAAACTGTAGATTGGAGAATTTGTCTGTAAAGGTGGTATAACTCTGCAGGTTCCTGTCTGGAAAAACAAGGGTGAGGAATGAAAAAATTTTCTCAGAGTAAAGCATCTCTCAGCAAATGCAGAGGAGTGAAGGAGCAGTATAAAAACATTGCCTTTGGTGACTTTATTTCCATTGCAGACAGGCTACATAACATTTAAAAACACAGAAGATGAAAGAATCCTGGCATCATTTTAACGGATTTGAGCAAGGAACAAGAGCAGGAAGGAGGTGTTTCAGTGGGTCTGGTTTTGTTTTTCCTAAGAAATCAGATGATAATGCAGAATGACTCTGGCAATGAATGATGAAGTTAGACTTGTCTAAGTCAAACATCACAGAATCACAGAATAGTAGGAGTTGGAAAGGACCTCAAAAGATCATCCAGTCCAACCTCCCTGCCAGAGCAGGATCACCCAGACCAGGTCACACAGGAACGTGTCCAGGTGGTTTTGAATGTCTCCAGAGAAGGAGACTCCACAACCTCTCTGGGCAGCCTGTTCCAGTGCTCTGTAACCCTCACAGTAAAGAAGTTTTTCCTCATGTTCAGGTTGAACCTCCTATGCTCCTGCTTGCACCCATTGCCCCTTTTCCTGTCATTGGCTGTCACTGAGAAGAGCCTGGGTCCTTCCTCCTGACACTCACCCTTTACAAATGTATAAACATGAATGAGGTCACCCCTCAGTCTCCTCCTCTCCAAGCTAAAGAGACCCAGCTCCCTCAGCCGCTTGTTTAAAAATCCAGCTTATCTAAACAAGGTTTTCCTATTGCTGAAATAAGCAATGCATCTATTTCAGATAGGCCCTCTGGATCTGGAGGACTTCAGAGTGAGAACAATTAATACCAAACCACACTTGTGTTCAAAAAAAAAAATGGGAAAAAATTATCACACGAAAGTTAATGCCTGAGCTGTGGAACCTGGTGATTTCTCTAGTTCTTAGGCCTGAATGCACACCTCAGCCATGACCACAAGTTAGGAACTTGGGAAACAGCTGAGTCTTCTTTTAACAATATAGCTCATGATGATACCAAACATAAGATCATTCACGTAATTATGTCACTATTTGATGTGTATAAAAATACCAAAATCTGTTTCCTTACAAGTTGAACAATACTTAAGACATTGCGTTTTTTGAGATTTTTCGATTTCAGAACCATGCATAAAGTCAACAAAGGCTTGTGAAATCTCTGTTCGCTCCATTTATTCTGATTTGAACTTTTGCTGGGTTTTTTTTTCCTCCCTTGTTTATAATGCCCTTTTGCAAGTACAAAAATATTTTTCTTCCCCCTACTAATTTTGACTTTTTTCCACTTAGGAATCATTGATTCACCCTTATTTTTTGTACAGCTGCCATTCAAATTCTGTTAAATAACTTCTAGTGCCACACTATCTTTCTTTGTTCCACTGCACCATGGACTGCTGTCAACACAGTCATGGTAAAAGAGTATTTGATTAATTAATTTCTGGCATAGAAACTGGAGGAGGAGCACAAGTGTATGCATTTTCGTATGTGGAAAACAAAGCATTGTTTATTTTTTTTTTCTTTTGTCACAGAATCATAGAATTTATAAACTATTTAGGAATGCAGCTGGCTTGGGGGATTGCTGATGTCCCATACGATCTTTTTCCAGTAGATTTTTGGTTATAATTTGATCCAGATTATGATTATCTAAAGACTTTCTGTGGCATATGCAAAATCACTTGATTGACACAGTCCCGTTCCTAGTCGGCTCCAGTCCACACCACGAAAGAACAGTCCTAAGTATCACAGTTGGCACTCTTTGTGGAAAAGGCAAGGATTCACTGCCTAAATTTTCTCTCACTAAAGTCAGAGGTAAATGTTATTTTCAATTTCAGTGGAGCATAAGCAAGAAATGATTTAGCATTAATGCCTTCCTTCACTATTGAAAAGTTTATCCTCTTCAAGGACACCATGACGAAGCATCAACTGTTGCTGGCACTGTGGTATTTTGGAGTGCCATACTTTGGTTTGGTGACTGTGGCACCTTTTGAGCAAACAGTCCTAATAGCCATGTCCAAAAAACAACTGGAGCAGGAGCCAGAAACCCCAAGGACTGCAAAGGAAAGGACTGCTGTTGTCTGTGTGTTACATGCCTTGGTGTTTTCAGAAAGTCTATTTGCTTTGATGCATTGGATGCAGGGGTTCCACTCAGGTCCAAAACCGCATTCAGCCATATAACCCATTCAGGAACTGGAGTGACAGAAAACAGCTCTGTGCACTGATTTAATGGAGCTGATTATCTCTGCCCTCCTTCCAGGACTCTTCCTCCAATGTATCCTCTGTCCTTTTTTTTATTCCTTATTTGCACCGTCCCAAACTGCCCTTTATACAGAACAATGAGGAGTTGGCTGTATATACCACAGTAATGATGTCAAAGAATAATAACAATTAGCACTTCATTTAGCATCATAACTATAACACAAAGATGCCTAGCCAGCAGTATCTCAGGCACATGGGGAAACTGGTCACATAGAAAAGAATTTAATGACCTGGCCAGCCATGAAGTAAGCTGTTGAAAACAGCAATCAAAATTTTTTTAATTTGCAGAACTAGGTCCATTCACCAAACTATTCTGTCTCACCACGACTAGCATTTATAGAAAAAAATTATCATATATAATTTATAATGATACTACCCATGAAACCTACTATGCTTTTATGTCAATTCATTTTGTATCCTCTTTTTTTGACTTTGCATATTATGAGGGAAAATTGAGTGGAGCTTTTAAGATCCCCTAGACAGAACTCTCTGACATTTCTTTCCTGGTCTCACCGAATGACTGCATGATCTTGCCTCGGGAACACCAGTGGACCTGCATATTTCCTAGACCCCCACAATCAGGCTGTAGCTATATCTTGTAATTCTTTCTGCATGACATCATTAACATTTGGCTTTTTGTGTTAATCCACAAACTCTTGGGCAGACATTCATCATTTTGGTCTCAACTATTGTAATGAACTTTTCTTCAGTTTGAGGAAGATTGTCCAAATTTCATCTATTCAGAGTGCTGTCGCAAAGGCCATTTGCCCAGCTTGTAGCCTCAGCTGTATTGTTTCTCTCTGAAATCTTCTGCTTTTCTCTTCTTTAATCCCATCAAAGGAAAAGCAACTTCTCTTCAGCTTTAAGGACCCACCTCCTCTGTCATTTGATGTGAGCGTCTGCTGGCTTTGGCAAAGGAGTGCAAGGCTCGAGTGAACGTCTCATTGTGCAGGAGGTGCGTTAGTGTTTTCGAGGTGAGCATTTAGAGCATTTAGTCTAAATATTACAGAGACTACTCAGGAATAAAAACAATTCCTTATGCAAGTGGTGATCGGGTGGAAACCATAGGCAAAACACGTGTGCCTCATTTCCAAAAAAAGTACTAAAACCATTTAAGGAATATCTAGAAAGGATTACAAGTTGCTTATTTGTTTCTAGGCTTGGCCAATCATTCTTGGTTTGTGTCAGAGCTGTGGCTCAGCCTGGCCTGGTTCAGCCCGGCAGGCTTCGCTGAGGGCACTCCATTAAATCATTAAGGTTGGAAAAGACCTCTCAGATCATTAAGTCCAACCATCAACCCAACACCACCATGCCCACTAAACCACGTCCACATCTACACGTTGATTGAACACCTCCAGGGATGGCGACTCCACCAT
>NW_010193570.1:38187-63076 GCF_000695765.1 Mesitornis unicolor | reverse complement strand
TGCTGGAGGGCGGCGAGGGGCCGGAGCGCCTTCTGTGAGGTGGGGACAGCTGCGGGGATTGTCTCAGTCTGGCCACGGCGCTGCGGCCCCTTTTTCTGGTAACGGCGACAGGGCCGTAGCGGGGCCTGTTGGCGAGGGCCCCTCTTAAATGTGGGGGGGCAGTGGGTGTACGCGGCCGTGGGCGGCACCGGGGCCATTGGGGACGGCTTGGGCCACGTCCTGTTGTTGGCTCCCGCCTCCGTGACTGCACAGGGAACAGCACTCTGCGAACAGCACTGCCTCGAAGCCGCTCCGTGCTGAGAGAACGCACCTCTAACTTGTGTTTTAACAGAGCTGCCTGCTTCAGGCCTCGTAGGTTTTTAGTAAATTCTTACCGAATAGAAAAAAATAATGTAGTAGGGTTTGCAGTTACTGAAAAAAAAAACAATCCAAATACCAAACCACAAATTAGTTCAAGAAGCATGTGCATTTCCTTAGGAATGACTGAAGTGTGTGTTTTGAATGTCTTCTGATGTAAATGCTAGGATGGCAGGCCTGAAGTGGTGGACCTGCAGGGAGAGAAGGATTTAGCATGGACAGTGAAGGCCAGACTTGATTCCATGAGTGCTGGATGTAAAGAGTATGAAAGCTTACTTAGATTAATGTCATGAATAGGCTGTCCTTGAATGTTGTCCCTTAAGTATTTTCATTGAGAAGTCAAATAGAGAAGGAGCACTGTTGCTTATGTCATGAAGATGATTCTTAAACAATGCAAAAAGCAGAGTCTTTCTAGAGTACAGTTACAGAAAATTGTGTATGTAGAGCTTCTTGTCCCACAATTCTCTTGTCTTTTTTTTTTCTTTTAGGAAATACAGTCATCATGTCTGCTGCACTATTGCCTAAGCCACAAATGCGGCGCCTTTTGGCCAGGAGGATGAAGTTTCACTTATTTGGGGCATTTATTGTATCTGTGGGATGTGCGGCTTTATACAAGGTGAGATCTGTAGTCATTCAATTATAAACTGGACTCATTAGAGTGTTTTAAGTATTCATAATATTTTTTTGTTGAGATTTGGTTGAGCTGTTCATCAGAAAGCTTTAGTAATGTATTTTTGTAAGCATGTTTCCAGAACATAAATAAATCTTGCTAATCTTCATTTGAAGAAATGATATGAATAACCCAGTGCCTTAAGCTATGTGATCAAGATCACGCAATTCATGACGACTTAACCTGGAGTCTCTTAGTCCTAGACTACTCTTAATCATTCACACGATAGATGCACATTAACTGTAGACAGTCTGGGTCTCACTCTGTCACAGTATCCAAGAGTATCTCTAGTATATCTCTAGTATATCTAGAGAGTTGTCAAGGACTTATTTTAATCTTTAGTCTGATTTCAGAAAGCTTGCTCATAAGCAATGTGGAAAACCAGTCTTTCCCACTGAAGATAATGTGAGTATGGCTAGTATGGTCCTTTTATCCTTTCTTTTGAAGTAGCATGTGGAAATGGAGCATTACATTTCAAAGAAATGAAAAAAAACAAAACCAAACCACAGATTGGAGTTTGTTTCTCGTGGTCCTTACCAGACTTCTGACGAAGATAAGAGTGGTAGTTGTTCTTGAGTGCCTTTACTAAATAATTCTTGGATGTTATACACAAGGCAAGCAACACAGTCTCAGTTCTTCTGCAAGAACTGGATCTTGGTTTGCCCATTAAAGTAATTCTTAAACTGTTTGCAGCATTTGAGTACTAAGGAAACTGTTGATAAAAGTGACTAGAAATTAAGTCAATTTCAGGTTGTTCACGGAAATATCACTGTCAACCTTAACTTCTTGGAGATCAACAAATGTATATCAGAAACAGAAAGCTTGCACAATTAGAGCTCAGCATCTACTTAACACATCTGTTAAGAGGTAGGCAAGCTTGTTTGTGGTCAGACTTACAATACAATTGTTTTAATAGTCTATGGTTATATACCTTATTTGGCACCCCCACATTAACACACTAGTAGGGCAGCAGACCGTATTTATGACAAGCAGCAGAGATCTCAGTAGTGATTTACTTTGTTACATGTTAGATACTGCTGGACAAACCCATGTAGGACACAATTTTGGAGAGCTTTTTGAGCATATCCCTATGCTTCAGGTGAATCCAAGGAGTCAGGATTGTGTCTTTTTATGTCAGTGAGCTGTAAGATTGGCTTGGCAGTCTTGTAAAACTTCACAAGACTTCTGTAGTTGACCTACAGTGTAGCTCAAATGTAGTACATTATTTTTAGGATTCCATTTTATCTGGAGCTGCGGTTTTGCAGCTGCCCACAGGTACAACACTTGCCATAATGGCATGTTTTATGTATAAAACTATTAGCAGGCTGAGCATTGGACACTTGAGTGTCAATAGAGGTGGAGTGTTTTTGGATCTTAAAAGTGTCACGTGCTGTCTTGTAACTGACTTTCTTTTTAATGTTTCACTTCCGACATTTGTTTTCCTGTCCGGTGTTCAGGTAGCCTGAACTGTGGATTTGGACAAGAACAAAGTATTATTTAACTAATTTGAGCTAAAGGCTTTTTAGACTGATATCCCCTGATACAATGCATAGCACTAATAGGAAAAAAATAATCTGTTGATAAAGCTTTGCAATGTGTTACTTTCCAGTTTGGAGTTGCTGAGCCCAGAAAGCGAGCTTATGCAGAGTTCTATAAAAACTATGATCCCATGAAGGACTTCGAAGCCATGAGAGCAGCTGGTGTGCTTGAATCTGCACCGCCCAAATGATGTGACCTGCATTCACAGGTAATAAGCTACTCAGCATTAGAACAAGAGTGAGTTAGATCGTTTCAGTGAAACGTGGCACTTCTGTTTGGAGGTTCTCCATTTTGATCAAATAGAAGGGTGTTTCTAAAGAAAAGGGATACAAATTGAACACGAGAGATGTGTGGATAATAAAAACACAAAGAAATATGGCAACTGTGGAACTGGGAGTAAGGGCAGAGTAGAGAACTCCTGAGTACCTTTAATGTCTTTAACTTCTGGGATTTAGGAGACTTGCGCAGAGCAATGTCAGGCCTTTCCCTCCTCATGCAGCCACATTCAGAACAATTCTCTCTTTGCATGGAGAGGAGGTGAAGCCCATGTACAAGACCTGCCTGATACCACTGTTACGTTGATGGTGTCACATCTCGAACTGCTTAGCTGTGGGCTGTCTGTGTCTACTGCTGATGTACTTGTGGTGGTACAGTGAATGAGGAAACGGAGAGGCTGTTTCTCATAGCCTGCATCTTAACGCAAGAAACAGAGGCAGCTTCCACACATCCTTTTGTCTTTTGAAGTTGGTGAGAGGGAGACGAAAGCTAGTAGTGAGGGGAAATATATTTACATACATACATACATACATACACATCTATAAAAATTGCAGCATTCAGCTGTGTAATAATATTCAGATGGCTAAATTGAGCTTGCATAGAACTTTGTTCACGATACTATTTTCCTGGCACTTAACACTGCCTTTTGTTTGAAGATTACCAAACTTTGTTCTCCCTTATTTGTTGTCGTAACATCAGGGGAAAAAAAAAAGTCTTGATTTCAACCTTGTCATAGTTATTAATAAGCACACTTGCTAAACTGCACAAGCTCATGATGTGGCAACTCAATCAAGAATTTATCCCCTCTTCTTGATCCAGATTTCTAACATTGAGTTCTCTGCTTCTCTTAAAATGACTTCAAACTAATCTAGAATGATAGCTTTTTCATTCTTTTGAAATGTTTTCATATTGTGATCGTTATGTGATAATCTGAGGCTCTAATTATCCCAGCCAGCTGGATTTTCTCAGGCTGTTTGCTTAAAACATTTGTGCTTAACACTGTTAATACTAAATTCTGTTGTGTGACAGTCTACACCTCCAGCTCTTCTAACAAATGCAAGAAGAAAAAAAAGTAGCAGTCGCTTTGCTATTGTTTCTTTTTGTAAGAGCGGGAAACTTCTTTTTTGTAGCTATGACTGCAACAAAGATAATGAAAGAATAAATTTACTTGGTTTTTAATCCTGGTAATTCTGCCTCTGGTTCGGTCCTATTGCTAATGTATAGGCACATTTAAACTTTATTAGATACAAGAATTGCATTCTTTAGTCAGGTGGCCTTCATCAGAGTATTCTGAAAGGCCATCTGGTGGTAAAATCATTTGAAACAAACACTGTCAACAAGGATGCATGTTGAATATTTAATTGGAATCATGAGCAGGATTTTTTACAGTGCAAATAGAGCTGCACTCTGAGTTAGTTTATGTTCCCATTTGCAGCCTAAAAAAAAAAACCGCAAAGAGCTGCATATTGTGTGCACCTGTTAAAATTAAATGTTTCCTAAACATTTTGTCCATTCTTGAATTACACCAGCTCAAATGAAAACGTGAAAGACAAATCTTTAAATGTGATTTTGTTTGAATTGCTTATGCTTCTTATTCCTTTGCCTATTTATATAAGAACTGGTATTTTTCACTCCTTTATAGTAGAAAAAGGTTGGGGTTTTTTTTGTGCTTGCATATGAATACATAAGAAGAAGAAGGGGAAAACAATGCCAGTGTTTCAAATGTTGTGAAAAGACTCTGAAAAAGACAAGCACACAGAACAGATGGGAGACATTTTCATTTGTCTCAGTAGCTTAAATCATAGCTATGGAAGTTGGATGGAGGTTGAATTTGATGCTTTTCTTTTTGTATAGTTACCTAAAGGATACAGTAGTCATGCATGCTCTACATCTCCCATTTTACTGGAGTATATTCTGTATGCGGCAGTAAGTGCAGTGGTTTAACCTCATGTAGTACTCACTCTGGAATCAGTACTTAGCCCCAAAACTGAGGAAAGGGTAGAGTAGGCAGGGAATTAAGTCATGAGTTAAGATGTTCGCTTGGAACTCTGCACTGAGTTTGTTTTTGCTGGGCAGGTGGGCACCTTGGTACTTAGTGTGAGTTGACACTGTGTTGTCTGCTTGGCATGGACTTTGTGTGGCAACACTGATAACCGAAACCAAGTGCAAGTATAAATTTGTGGAGTATCCTACCTCTGTAGTGTGCTCAGTAATAGAATAAGGGGGCAAGCTAAGAGTTTGGTGCTAACCACTTGCATGGCTCTTGTCATGAAGCACAGCTGGTCTTAGATTGTGTTCAATGTAATGTGGAGAAGCAATTTGAATTTGGTTTTCTTCCTTCCTTGGTAGGTTGCCTACACCACTTGTTTCCTCTCTGGCTCCTATCTGAAAGCTGCATTCCTTTCTCTTTCTGGCCCTTAGCAAGATTGATTCAGTTACCAGTGCAGCATGTATAGTGAGTCTGATGTGCTGTGCAGTATTGTTCCAGCTCTTGATTTGTTCCATGTTTCACTTCTGTTTGCCACATGAAGGGTGTGTGAATCTTAAACCATCAGGAAATAACAGGGGGAATTCCTCTAGACTAAACCACCACAGAAACATTTCTCTCTATTGCTTTGCATTCATACATACTAATATGTTTACTTTGAACATGAAGTTTGTCCAACATAACTTAGTATTTTTTTTTATCTTGCAGATTCCCTTCAGTCTAAGGAGACTTGATGACCGAACCTTACTTGTTCACTGAATTGTAAAGTGTAATGCACTTCAGTGCATGGCATGCTCTAATGTAACTCAATAAATAAAATACATGTCAGTGGTGCTTAGCTGTCTTCTTTCATGTTGAAATGCTTAAATGCTCAGATGCTGGGAGGAGTGGTGGAAATTCTTCATAAGCTGCTCGAGATGAAAAAGTCTGGTGTTCTTTTCCCCAGGAATTATTTGCATCTCTGTTTTGGCCGAAGTCCACATTTGATAACAAAATGTATCTCTAAACAGCTTGGCTGTCTTTGCTGCTGATGGGAATATGCAAGAGGATGGTTGTTAGAGGAAGGGAGAGGCTGGATTTCTGGAAGTCTGTTACCTCTGGCATCAGAAGGTGAAGTGACCTTGAGATGAAAGAATTTAGAGAGGAATTTCTGGAAAAATGTGAGCCAACCATCCTTTCTTTTTCTGCTGCCATCACTCTTGCCTTCTTTGCAGCAGAAAACAGTTACATCAAGATTTACAAACTATGCAAATGCCCACTCTTATACGTTGTATGTAAGTCTAATTGGAAAATGACTCTAAACTGCAGGTATGGTCACATATATACGAGGGGAAAGAGGGTAAAGGCAGACGAAATACTTATTTTAGGGTATTACAGTAATGAAAAGCTTTTTGTGCTGCTTCTAGACATGTATCATCTTTCTAATATCTGAGTTTTCATCTCTGCTACATTCTGTGTAGTCCAAGATCATTGCTCTGTCTTCTGCTGTGACACCTATCAGTTGGAACACGCTCAGCCTGTTGCTGAGGTGGAAGATAGTCTTAGAACATAGCTCTTGATTGCTGCACATGAGTACTTGGAGGGGTCAAAGCAGATTGTGTGAAAGGAGGGAAGGCCATGTACGAAGCAGCATGACAAATTAAGCCATCTGTGTTGTAGTTGAAGGTCTTCAGTTCAAATCCCATTTGGAGTAACTCTATCATTTTAAATGGATCATTAACTACTTAACACGTAATAGGTATCTGTGAGCACCATTTGGACTACTGAAAGCACCTAAGTACTGTATTTGATCCAGAACACTGTTACAGAGCAACATGGGATTTTTTTTTTTTTTTTTTAAACTTCCCACACAGGCAGTGCTTCCTTTAAGCAAACAGAGAATTTGACATCAGTGCTGCAGGGGAAACCATATAGTAATCAAAATACCCCTGTGCCTGTAAATGTAAACTGAAGCTTAACAATAGCAAATAATACCCATTTATCTTCCCAATGTATGGTATAAACATTATGTGCCATTAAGTACTGACTAACATTTTCTCAGGCATGTCTGCAGGTTTAAAGAGTCAGGAGTCTTTAGTCATACCGACAGCTTCAGAAGAGCAGGAACTTGCTGCTGCCAGGTGTGCAGGCTAGTAGACCTGAGCTGCAGCTCTATTCCCGCTGGTCTTCCCACTTGCGATGAATTAACTGACTTTAAGATTCCAGTTTCTTCTTAACAGTGATAGCCAACAGGAGCCAGTGTTGTAGCAGGTGTTCCTTCAGTAACCAGCATGCCTTGACTTAAATGAAAGTCCTGTGACCAAAGATAGCTTTTTGACCATACAGCAGAGCTTGAAGGTGTCTCTGGCTAAATGTGTTCATGAACATTGATGAAAGGTGAGCTCTAACAGCAGTGTCTGTGCTTCGAGTCTCTGTAGGTTACGACTTGCTTTCTATATAATGACATTATGGTTTTATAATGGATGCAAGTACTTCTTTTCAGCAGGCAATGCCTACCAACCCACAGCTTGCTTTCCTCTGGAGTGGGAAGGGAGGGCAAAGCTGGTACTTAATGCAGGACTAGGTAGAAGGGCAAACCTTTTCTGAAATTAGTGACTGCCTGTCAAATTTCCCTTTCTTTTTTTTTTTTTGTTTTTTTTTTCCTTCCCCTTTCTGCCTTTGCCAGCAAGAGTCCAGCTAATTCTGTCTTGCATACAATTGGGAGTGGGCCTTAGCATAGTACATGAAAGACCTGTGTGAGTTAGACCCTAATCAGCTGCTTGTTACAGGGTCTGGCATGCTGTTTCTAGGAGATGCAGAGCTGAAAATCATGCTTGTCTGCTCTGAGACCATCCCAACTGTCTGTATTTTTTTCCTGTATTTATGTATGAAATAATATATAAAAAGGAATTGTTAGACCTAAACTACTTTGGGAAAAGTCTTGCTGTATATAAACCTGATCATGCCTTCAAATTTTTGGCTGGCTGGCTTTATTTTTGAGTGTTTGAGGAATGATTGATTGATCTGGAAGCAAACTAAAAGGATAGATTTGAAGCTGTGAGCTCTCCAGGTCTAAAGCACATTATGAGAGTCGGCATGTTGTAAGAGTACACATTGAAGTGCTTTAGCAGCTAAGTACAGGCAGCTGCTCTTTGGACAACTTTGTTTTCATAGTTCACACAGCTCATATGCAGGAGAGGCTGATTTATATGCCGTCTCCACACATGTTTCCATACATGTGGTCAGAAGGGGGAGAAAGAACCTGCCTAATGCAGTAAAGATGCCAGCTTAATTCTCTGTCAGAGTGTAATTTAAGCGTTTATTCCAGGACAATATATTTCTGGAAAAACACAAATGTATCTTAAATGATGGCTGCAGTCTACACACTTCTAGAAATTAAGCTGCTTCCTTCCCTCATTTTTACAGGTGAGTTTGCATCCTCTTGGCTGGTTTGTGTACTACATAAATAATGAAGAGATTAGGCTAATTTGAGTGGTGACTGCAGTGCTGTTTTGATTCAGTTAGTCACAAAAGCATAAAACTTTTCAGCACACATTTTTTTTTTGCAAACTAATAATCAGTTTTTACTTCCAAAGTATTGTCACGAGCTATCACATCTGGTATATGACGAAGTCCAGTGACCAACTGCAATCTGATGGGGGTCTACATGAAGCTTGAATCCTTGTCTTCTCACTGTTCTACACAGTGACCTCTTAATTGCCTTGTAACTGAATGACCAAATAGCTCACAAAACCAAGTATTACAGGAATAGCTTTAATATCTTTAAACAATCCCATTATATTACAATTTATCCACCAATATGCAAAATTAGAAGTATTAAACTAATTCCATAAAATATTCAGGAATGAAGCATGTGCATGTATATACATATACATTTTTGAAACAGTGTTGTTTAAACAATGACTAAGTTACTAAATCACTGTAGGAAATGTTGATAATGGATGGGCTTATTTCACATTCAGGAAAGGACAATGCAGATCCCAGGCTTCTGTATTCTCAGTACACAAGAGACACGGCTTTTAGAAATACCTTTTAACAAAATGAAACTCAAAAACTGCAGTTACTACATTCTTACTTACTGTGCATTTGGTCTTATCAAGTATGCATAGAAGTTATTAACTATAAAGCATATAGATCTGCTCCAAATGATCAGATTGTACTCCAGTTCTTGTCTCCAATTCTGGCCATGTTCAGGAATCCCCAGACAAAATTAATGTCCATAAGTACATAGAAAATGGGAGAAAAGTAACACGCATAGTTGAAAACGAAGAAAGCTTTGGGTTTTTTTTAAAAATAAAGCTGCCATAGCTGGATTTGGTTTATAAAGTAATAAACCTCTGTGCCCAGAGATGGTGATTTTTTTGTCTACTACAAACTGTAAAACATCTGAAAAATAAGACACTTAGAAAGCTCATTTGTCTTGATGTGTTTAACATCATATTCATAAGCGTACTATGATGGCATCATTATCTACTAATGTAATTGGTACCTGTGGGTCCATACTTTTCAATCAGCTTGCTTTGTGCAAACATATTTGAAAGGTCATGTTTCTAAATATTCCTGGTTTTATCTGTTTAAATATGATAAGCATAAAATGAGTGAGGGCTGAAGTGAGCACATACTATGTAGTGGTGGCAGATCAGAAGTAAGCGAGATCCAGCAAGGCGCCATACTTAGCACCTGCACATCTATGTTACATTAGGCTTGTAGATTTTTGGTACATTTTAAGGAGACTAAGCTCTGTTTCTTAATTTTTTGAACTGCGTGTTACTGGCTTCCCACTAACAACAGGACAGTGCACAATGTCATATATATACATTGAAACTCCTCCTGAAAATTTGATGCTGGATAAAATAAAGTTTCTGTATACAGATAGTTTTAAAAATAAATTCATGTTGTAGTTCATGTTTTGTTCTCCAAACCACACAAAGGCACTAGTTTACATTAAGGACTAATGTCCTGCAAAACTTCAGTCAAATAAAGGAAGCTATTTTAAGGTTAAAGTGGTGCTAAAACCCAGCTGTCACTAGTAACTTAAACCAGCCATGCCGAGTTTTTCAGATTTAGTGGAGGAAAATGTTTTGCCTCAGGACATACATGCTGGGGGGAGTGTGTGTGTGTGGGGGGAAAGGCTCAGCCTTGAGCAAGTTTTTACAGCTGAGTTATAAACCTGGTTTATAACAGAAAGTGGCAGACCTTAAAATATGATATAGTAGGTATTGATACACATCTTGTGTGTGGCAAAATCGCCTGTATGCACGCAATTTTTCCTTATTCGTTCTCTGATTTTTGGTTATTGAAAAGGAAACGGATTTTGATTGAGCTATAGTCCAAGGCTGCTCCTTTTCATTTTATTTATTTGCTTGAACACTTTCCTTCCAGCACTAGTATTTTGGCTAGGGAGCAGGAATGTTGTCAAGATTAGAAAAGCTATTGGGCTTAACTTTGTTATCATCTCCTACCACCTCAAAAATTATATATTTCCTCTACTTGATATAGGTTACTGCAGAGAAAGCATTACTTTCAAAATGGTAAGGTATTCTTATACTCACCACAAATTATTACTAATTAAATCCTTTCCTCAAGGCTTTATTTTTCACTATGGTGAATTTGCTAATGAATACTTGGGCAAAATTTGGATCAACTACATACTGATATGTTTTGATGATAGTTGGTAGGTGTTCGGTTGCCACAGTTTGCACTGCTGGCACCGCGGCGGTGCTGGGAGGGAGGTGGCAGGATGTCTTAGTGATGTACTCCACAAGGCGGTTGTACTGTTGTTCTGACAGTCTCTCTCTAGCTCCATCTGCCTGCAATCAGACAACATAAAATGATTACTGAGTGACTGACAGTAACGGAACTTAGTAGTAAGGACAGTAACTTCCACATTACTTTCTGTAGTTAAACATCTTCCTTCCTGGGATCTTTCTCACAATGGTTTAATGGATGCTTTAATCAGCAGTGTTCTCCCATAGTTTAGCGCTTGGTGGATTTGTCCTCTCCTTTGTCATTTTGGATACTGCTGAGAAGTTATAACTCTGCCATAAAAAATTTAAGGAGGATCTTTTGAGAATTTCAGGGATGGACTTTATAAACTTTACTGAAGAATAAGATCTTTACAATAGGTCAGCTCTTCGTAGACAGGAAAAGCATCTGAAACCCTTTCAGAAAAATGCCAGTAACTCCTAGAAGTGCTTGTCAGCTACCAGTTCTAATTAGCAAAAACTTTTTGTCACAAAGTAGAACTAAAGACAGCCCATAGCTATATCTAGGAAGTTAAGTTTCAGCCTTTAACTTACTTGATTTAAAATAAAGACTAGAAGCTACCTTCCAGGTGAATGTTCTAAGACGGGATATATCCATCTAATTCTGGCTACCAAACAAAAATTCTGGGTCAGAGGACCCACACAATTACATGTTTTTTTTAAATAAGGGTTTTACTAAAGATGGTTTGGGCATGTTATTTCTGGAGAATAAACTGAGTTGCCTATGCAAACTGCTTTTTCCACCATCATGAGTGGAAAGTACTCCTCTGAAGAAATCCCTTTCTGCAGGTTGAAGTATGTAGTAGTTCAAGGCTCTAGCAAGAAGGATGCAAATAATCTACCTCTAATGGAAAAATGCAGTAAACCAAATACTGTCAACAGAAAGATAAAGAATTAGATGAAAGCTCATAGGCAAACCTGGCTTTGCAAGATCAATTTGCTGTGCCCTTTTTTTGGGGAAAAAAAAAAAAGAAGATTACTACAACTAGGCTTGAGAAGGGAAAGCATGCAAGTGGGCATCAAGCTAGTTGCATGGTTTCAAACAAATTTGTATTTCAGAAATACCACCATGGATGTCACAGTGGCACCACTAGTGAAGTCACTGAGAATAGAAGTTATTTCCGAAATATGACAACAACTAAAAAGGCAGAAGATATCCTGGGGCTAGGCTTTGATGCTTCCTTATTTACACCTGGAGAACTGCTGAGCAGTGTCACTTTTGTAGGGTTTAAGATGTCTTTATTGGCTGTCATGCTAAGGACTCCAGGACTGCTATCTGCTGACTGTCTTTCAGGGCATGGGATGATCTTTTCAAACAGTGCCACTGGATTCAATTTAACATCCAGGATCAGTATCTTGTCACATGGCTGGACTGCAAAGGCTCATTTTAAACAACGCATTACTTATTTGAAGAAAGAATTATTATGATTGATAGATAGTGACAGATGTCACATCCAAATCAAAACAGTCCCCTCTAGTTTTTTTTACTATGCCTTTGGAGACGAATTTGCTGCTCAGCAAGTAGAAACTCTCCTGTTTTCAATCATCACCACAAAAATGCTAGAGGAAGAAGGCTCATGAACAAACTCAGAAGCTCAAGGTTGGAGCCTATGCCTAGAAACAGTGGAAATGATGAAATGGGCAGTGCAAAGTGTGGTTTCCATGACTGACCTTAAAGAGAGGGAAAAACCAGAAGGCTGCAGCGACACGTGGCTAACAGAGGAGAATGGTGTCTGAACCATCTCTTCAGTCTGGCACAGCAAAAGCATCTCAGCAGTCAGTCCATTATACCAATTGAAAAGAGAGAAATGCACTGAAGTACCACCTATGTAAACTAGATTTTAAGTTATGGGGTAAATCTTGCAAGTAGGTGGCTCCTCATTTTTTCCTGATTTCTACTTTTAGGGAAGTAAGCCCAGAGAAAGCTGGATGTGTACATAGCACTAATGGTCTGCTGTTTGCACATGGACTGAGGCAAGGGGTCTGGTTCCTTAGGGGTTTTTTCACTGCTTTGAAAAATCCAGAGCCTGGTTTTCAGCTCCAGAGACAATAACATGTAGCACTATCACAAAAACCCTGTTGCAGATAATCACAAAGAAATTCTGGAATATTTGAAATTCCAGGGCTCTTCAATTTTTTTTGCTGTCTTCTTGATGTTACAAGCTATACCAAGAGCAGATGGAAGAGCAGACCTTTTGAGTTTCAAGTCTGTCTGGAAGCAAGCAGTGCCTCAATTACTTTGGAAGGTAATCCAGGTACAATTAATGCTTCCCTTTCAATAACAAGGTTGTCAGTGCCAGAGTTTTCAAGAATCCATACAGGTTATTCCTAGCCAGATGGATTAAGTTATATATTGTGGAAGCAAACAAGCCATCAGGCAAACCTATTGCTGAAGGAGTCAAAATATGCTCTATAAGATCTCTGGTGATTACAGCTGTAGAATACCTCATGTTTTCTTTCCTAATAGTTCCAAGAAACTGAGGAGAGGGAAGGTGAGAAACTGTTTTGGGCAGTGCTGAAACAAAACTTTTGGCAATTATTTTTGCAAGCCAAAAGACAAAAACAGTGGATTTTTATAATGCTGAAATGAAATGTTTCAATTTGTTGTATTATTCTAGGATCTTTGACCAAATTAATCAGAAAAATAGACATAATTTACACGTGGTAGTATCACCTCTATTTTGCTAAACTCATAATATTTTGGTTGACCTGACTGGGCATTTTCTAGCTAAAAATTCTGGCCATCTTTACTGATGTCATCAAGTACAGAAGTGCCTGCACTTCAGCTGAGGACATCTTCAGTGCAACAAGATGGCCTGTCATGAAAACTCGTGTCTATTTGGGTGTAGGTCTGCAGCTCTGAGGCTGTTCACCTGCAAGTCACAGCTCGCTGCTCCTAAGGTTCCTTTTCCTGATCCCATTCAAAGAGTTTTTATAGAAGCTCTTGTTGGGCAGCTGGAGGGGAAGCCCTGGCTCCCACCACCACCCTAAGCACCACAGAGCTGACACATTCAGCTGCAGAAAGGAAATTACTAAGTGTGAAATTTCCCAATCCACTAAGGCAAAAAACTGTAATAAACATTAATTACAGAAGTATATTGCATAACTCTAGGTAATTACTAAAACTTTACAAAGCTTTTGGAATCTTTTATTGTGTAGCTGCCTTAGCATTAAAAAAGTTAAACTTTCTTATTCTTGTCTGCCTTACTTTCAACTCCTTATAGTACATTTCTTTAAATTTGCACAGAAATTTCAGCATCAGCTTCTGCACTCTGGACTACTGATGCCAGGTCTGTTTTGTACAGCATTCCTCATCTTGTGCTGTCTTACCATCATTGTCTTTGCTCCACCTGGAGCACAGGCACTCTTCACTGCTTTTATCATGCCACACATTTTCACTGCAGTCTCAAGAGCCTAAGTCAGCAAAAGAGATGGTGTACTGAGGCTGGGTGCCTCAAGGCTTACAGCTCCTGGCATTGCTGTGCCACTGGAGTAGGACTCCCATATTTCTCTCCAGAACTTCAGGAAAAAAACCACGTATTTGGTCCAGTACCTCCAAAGCCTGTCATGTTTACTGTGTGTACTAGCATGCATACGTGGGAACGTTCGTCTCTGCACATGCCATATAGGGTTGTGCTGTGCATGAACAGGAGCCACTTGCCCAGGGGTCCTATACAGCAGCTGTGGGGACTAGAATTAGGCTCCCTGTCCCTTGCCTTCCCTTCTCCCAGACAGGCAGCCCCTCTGCCTCATCAAACTCTTTGATGAGTTTGATGCTTTTTTCTTTGAAGCTCTTCTCCCAGAGCAGCAGCCTGCTCCTCACCTCCGATACCAGATACAAAGAGACGAGCTGTCACACTGCAGCCTAATAAAAAAAGAGTCTGGGCTGGTGCTAAAGGTAAGGTTAGAATGGGTTGAGTACATCAAATACCCTAGGGAGAACAAATTCTCTTCCTCTTCCCTCCAGGACAGTAGCTCTGGACTGAGCAGGGTAGTCTGGATTGAGTCTGATGTGTGCCTCCAGCAACCACACAGCATTAAAAAAGCTGAGCTTTGCCCACTTGCATCAAACTTTAACTAATGCCTCATGCAGCTTTGTGGTAAGGGAAGGCAACTTCAGTCAACAGCACTCTGTGAGACTGAGGTTAGTGGAAAGACAATAAATGTAAATAGAGAATTCAGCACTAAAAAAAGCTTCCACAAAACAATCCAAGCACTGTCATGACACAGATTAAGTCCTTGCTGTGCAGGAATCAATAGCAAAACTCTTCAGTGACTTCAGCAAAGTTAGGATTTTACTGAAAGTAAAGTCTCCCCTACTTTTTGGTATACCTCATACTTCATGGGGTTTTACATATGTTCTTTTCGTATATTTGAAATGGAGAAATTTCTGGTAGAGCAGTCTACAAACTACCTGGCACACTTTTAGAAAAACGACAACTGGGATGTGCATGTATGTTTTTGAAATGATCTCTCATATAATTCCACTTGAGAATTCAATACAGTAAACACTGTTTCCCAAAAGTGTAAAAATATAACATTCTTCTACCATTAGAAGACGATAATTCCTCCAAAACCTCAGTATTCAAATGGCTTAGAGATCTTTCAAAATGAAGATGAAGGATTTATGCTCTTACTGGCAAACACTGGGTTCATCCAGTCTCAGCAAAGGAACTGATCCATTTTAAAGTCAGCATTTGCAGAAGGAAGATCTAAGGCAGAAAGTACAGCTAGCAGCCAAGCAAGACCACTGCACTTGGAAGTGGCAAGACAAGAAACACGCTGAGAGGAGCAGGCATCAGCATCACTGAATGGTTAAAACAGAATTCACAGAAGAATACAAGGAGCTGTTCTTGCTGTGACTTTGTAGGCACCGGCAGCAATGCTGACGTGCAAACAGTAAACTCTTCACGCACATGTAGTCACGAGAACCTCTTCAGGAAAGAGGTGGTGCGTACAAAGAACCCAGACTTCCTCTACTTTTTCCCTCTCTAACTTGCTGTCATGGATATGAAATGGATCAATGAGAGGAGAGAAGAGAAGAGGCATGTCCCTTTCATCCAAAGGGCAACACAGCCAACTCTGAGGTGCGTGAAAACATCAGGTCTCTTGGTTTGGCACTTAGACCTCTGGCGTCCCCACCCAAAGGTGAGCATGCCCGTTGCCAAAAGCATCATCATCAGTGTAAATTTATCATCGAATGAAATTTGTACTCAACTCTTTACCTCCAAATCAGAAGGCACTCTCTGTTGTTTCAGCTGCACCTTCAGCAGGTCTTTTTGCTGATCATCTTCGAAACAATCGACTTCAGTCACGGGGAATGCCTGCTGCTGCGTGTCTTCACTGATGCTGACCACAAAGAGCACCTCTGAGGTGAGCAGCAAGCAGCCTTCATGCTGCTGGCCTGATCCACTCACAATCATGACGTCTAAGGCCATATGAACCTCTGGCCTTCCTAGAGATTGCAGCATTTTCCTGCATTATCAAGGGGAAAAAAAAAAAAGAAGAAAAAAAAAGAAGAAATAAAAAAGAAGTAGTCACTGTTATGCACTGGATCCTCCAGGACATCTTTCTGATCACTAATTTTTTACTTAAACCTATAGCTATCACCTACAAATATAAAATAAGCCAGGGAGTATATTCCAAATCTCTATTACCAAAAGACTTAAAGATTTAAAGACTAAATGTGAAACTGCTATTTATCAAAACGCTTTAATCGTTCACTGCAAAATTGGCCTAATAACTGTGCTAGGTAAGCCTATTTCCCATCCTAATAGAAAAATTACCCTGAAAAGTAGCTTACAAATTCTGCGCAGAAAATAAAGCTATCTTCACTAACAGCTGTTTCTGGAGATGTGCAGTATTTTTCTTGGGCTCGGCGCAACGAGCAATAAGTAAGAACTCACTGAATGCCATTAAATAAAGATCAGCTCTGTAGTTCCAAAGCTGGAAGCAGATCAGCAGCCCATCATTTGCAGACTGGGTTTCTATGCACTACCTTTGTGTTTAATGTTCCTAAACAAACTGCCATAACTCAGCCTTTCCTAGGGAAGCAGCCTGTTCTCTTGACCACAGGCCAGAACCTATTAATAAACAATGTGGATGTAAAAATGAGCAAGTGTCTAAATAATTTTACCAGACATATTTGACGTGGCTATTTGGAGCCTGCTCAACATGTTGATCATTTGGATGAGAGCGCTGCTTGGGAAGCTGAGAAAGTCCAGCTCCATGCAAAATACCTGTGGTAAGAGAATTTAAGTTTTTTAGTAGTTGTTTTCTACAAAACAGTTACAAGTTGTAGTGATGTCATCTGTTCAGAGCAGTTCATAAAATAGTGCAGTTCCAAAATGATGTCACATCTTTGGAAGCTGTAGTCAAGATAATTCATTAAATATTACAATGCAAAGCTGTGCACTTAACCCTGGTGATCTTGCATTAGCAAGGAACAAAAAAAAAACCCTGCTGTGTGTTCTAAAAATCAGCCATACACTTGCAATCAAGAGCAACACAATGCTCCTGAGAACGATCATTTCAGAGTGGAACCGGACACATCACTTAGGATTTATGTAGAAAAAATCAAGACTGCTGTTAACTTTCTTGCTTAATGTTAAAATACTTCCATATACGTGTCAAAATCAGTACAAATTAGAAGGCAAGTTTGCCTAGATACTGTATTTAAATGTTCAGTTACTTAATCCAGCTGTTAAACACAGATCCGTATACATTTATGAGATCTCTCGGGGCATCTGGTTTATTGTGAATTCTCCTTAGTGCCAGCACAGAACGGAGACTACAAGAAGCAGTTAAACAGGTTTCCAAATAGACTATCCAAAGCTGAAGATGATACCGTATGTATGCTTTCAGATGGCTTGTAAACTTGTAAAGATGAGGTATGGTCACCAGAAAGAATGAGTGGGTCGCAAAAAATTTCACAAATTAGGTAGTTTTAAGAATTTTTACAAGACAGACAGGAAGTAGTTTAAGCGGCAAGCACTGGTGTTATATGGTTTAGTGCAAAATTACTCTTTGAATAAACAAAGTAATTTTATTTTGTCTAATTAAGCATTCCATTGAAGCAAAAGGCATTTTTGCATAAGGGTGTCAATAACTTAAGATTCCTTTTTACACAATGGATAATAATTTAAACAAAACACCAGTGCTGAAAAAAACCCTTTAATTTTTAGCACACATGTTGATGGTAATACTTAAAAGCAGCATCCCAGTTGTAACAGTTGGCTTACCGAGGTTCTCAGCATTATGTGAGTGAAAATGTTATTTACAGATGGAGAAAGAGAGAACATGTGTTTATTTCTGTGTGGTCCCCCACCCCTCGGTCCCCCCAAGAGGCATGGTCCCACTTCCAATCCAGTTGTGGGTAAGAGTTACTTGAACTCTTGTGTGTTTTCCTCTCACGCACTGTCAGCTATTATTGATACAGTTTTTATGTTTTTTCCTGGCTGACTCTTTTTGTCACATGCTCATGGAGAACACAGTGTCTTGTATACCATGTCTGCAATGAAAAGCGTCCCTCTGCTGTTAACAAGTCTCTTGATAAAGACTGCAGGGGAATTAAACCTAGAAAGAATGATGCCACAAGCAGCAAGAGTAACACACAGCCAGCTGACAACGGACAAAAGTTTCTGATTTTGTCGATACGGGTTTTACACCTATGGGATGCATAATTCAGGAGAACAGTTATTATGTACACTCATATGAACAAGCTAAAGTTAATTTGAAAGAATTGTAATGATTAAATGGTTCATTATTTCTTTAAATAGACTGCTTCAAGGAACGAGTTCTGAATGTAGTGGGAAGTGTGGAAACAATATCCTAGACTTAAGCCCTAGGAGAACTACTTGTACTGTACTCAACACATCACAGACATAAATACTGCCAGCGATTAAAGGTTTAAATCTTCAAGGTTTGTCTGGTATAATTAGTGAAGCAAAATTACTGACACCTTTTTATCCTTTACAGTTTTCAGTTGTCCAGAAGTAGTCACATCAATCTGAAAGGACTCACCATCACTGCCACTGAGTTATCAGTTGAGCTGTAAAACCCACCTCTGGTCATTAAAAGGTTACCCATGTATCCAAAAATGGGACTGTCTTCTCACAACTCTTCGGTTTACAGAGGATGGTCCCACTACATGACTCACTTCTTCCTCCCAGGAACATAACTCTCTTTGTGCAGAGATAGCACAGCTCTTTTCTTGCCATAACCAAGCAATCTCTAAATAATGCTTTAATTGGATATAGTTGTGTTGCTCTAATACTTTTACGTCAAAAACTCTTTTGTAAGCACATATGTTTCTGTAACTAATTCTCCTGTATTCCAAGAATTACTTCATACTTTCTGCATTCTGTGTTTCTGTGGCTGTACAATGCTGATCGGTAACACAAGAGAGAAGCACAACATGATGGCTTTTAAGAAAACAAGCACAACATTTATAATTCATATAATTCATTCAAGCATAACATTTATATTCAGCGGTGGCATTTCTAGATATTTCTCTGAGTCACACGGCTACGGAGCTAGATAAATAAGACATAGCGGGTTGTATGTGAGGAGCATTTTAAAATCTGAACGGAGCTGTTGAAAACAGAGAAACTCACCGTAACCTGTCTGGGAGACGAGCTCAGCTGCCCCTCCGATGGGCTTTGTGAAGACGCCCATGATTCCTTTCCCCACACCCGAGATGACCCCTCTGGCTTTGTGCCCGGCTGAAGCTTGGGCCTCAGACACTCGCTGAAAATTCTGCATCGGCTGATCCACAATCCCAGCGATTGCACCTGAAAAAACACAAGACCCTAGTAATTAGTGAAGATTCATATCCCAGAATAAGAGAAAATCTTACTACTGGACCTGAATGTTGCTTGGATTACAGACTGTACCCCACCCTTCTTATACAGCTTTTTAACATGCAACCAATTAGCTAAACAATACCTTAGCTTCAGTTTAAGTTAAATCTCAAATTCCCTTTTTTAATGTATTTTACTTTTTTAAAAGTTTAAATCACTTAACTTGACAGCACGCTTTCATCTTGCAACTACTTCCACTAAATGCTTTAGATAAGTTAGTTTAATTTAGGCTCATTCTGTGTAGCAATACCGAAAATGTTGGGCTTAGAGTAAAATCCATCCGTTTTAGAAGACTTGAGCTGTTATGGAAATGAGATTTTCAAGTAAGCCTGAGATGGACTTCATGAGAATAAAAACTGCCTGTATTCAATAGATCATTTTTATATCCTCTTCCACTGCCAGAAATGTTCATAAGCTAATGTAACTTTTGATATATTACTAAGATTAGCAGAATTAGACTTTGAGACTTTTTGTTACTTTTTTGTGAAAGCGATCATATTTTACTTTAATGTGCGTGGGTCAAACTTTTACAAGTGACACAGTGACCTTCCCAGCTTTTAGTATCAACAGAGAACTCCGACTTAAATCTTCCTAAATGTAAACAGGTATGTGAGGTGGTACATTTCTTTGATCTTGAGTTTACTCTAGCCACTTAACCACAGACATGTCTCTAGTTACTGTTATTTTGATAGATAAGCTATTTGGAAATTGCTAAGAGTACATGGATTGGACAAAGTGACACCAGTTAGAAAATCTTTTGAAAATTGGTCTGCCCGATCCCAGGTTTTTTGCTCAGTGAAAAGCAAGTTTGCAGGCTCCTGGGCTAGCTCGCAGTTTGCACCTTCAGCCGCAAATATCAAGATAAAACAATTATTTAAGGAGTAAGACTGAGTGTCACCTTGGTAACCAGGCATTTTTACTGCAACCCAGACATCTTTGAAGATTCTGCTTTGTATGTGGAAGCAAATCCAGGTGTAATTCCACAGATTTGGACAATCGCAGCCGAGGTATTTGGCCCCACGTGTTTACCAGCATGACATGCCCTAGTCAGCTAGCTGCTAACCGGTTTTCAGATGGTTTTAGTTACTGTTACTGGATAAACAGAGAAGTTGCTAACTTTGAACAACAAGAACTAATATTGTATTTGTACACTGGTATTCTGTCCAAAGAAAAAACAAGGATGAGAACCAGCACACATTTCCCCAGATCCTTGTCCATGGGACACTATCTATCAGCAATTCAAGAAACTTACACCCCTCATAAATGCACCCCTCTCCTCTTAGGAAGATTTCTTCTGACTTCTATATTTGTACCCTTTACTGATAAATGTACAGTATTTCCCCAGAAAATGTCTATTTTTCATGTGATACCCAGCTTTTACTGAGCTCAGTCAGTGAAGCTAAGCATGCAGCTGAACGCTCACCCTTTGTACCACAAAGGCCACGAAGCTTCCTTAATGCCACGCCGTGGAAATGATACAATTTTCAATTCCATTCTGTTCGTTAGTACTTACCAGCTGCTCCCGCTGCTCGACTAAAATAATACCCCAACACTGCATTACACAATTGGGATTGTTCATCCAGTCTTTTCTTTTGTGTAATTGTGATGCATTTGAAGGCATAAAACAATACTTGGTGTTCTGCTAAGTTACAGGATTATGTTACCCTGTGACCTCCTTCACCCTATCTCTTGAGGTCATCCACAGCAACTGCACTTTCAGAACAGAAGTTATTGCCTTATTAAATGTAATCCACCTAAGTCCTAGCACTAGTAAATTATTTACTGCAATACACTTGAGCAACGTTATAAGGTAATAATAAATAAGAGCCTACTCCAAAGGACCTGTGGTATGCTCCAGAAACTTCTCAGCTGGAATTAGGCCCAGAGGACAAGGAAACAGACTGGAAACTGCTGTGACTGTGTTATATAAGATTATTTATATAGTACCCAAATAATATATAGCTTAATTAGCCAGTTGTTTAGTACTTCCACACTTTCTGTTATTCTGCCATTTTATGCATGCTCCGAACCATGAAGCCATTGCCCTTTTGTACCTCAAATCCTTTTGCACATCCTGTCTTTCTATCTGCAAAAAATATAACCAATGATCACAGAATCGCTTGGGCTGCAAAAGATCATCGAGTCCAACCGTTAACCTAGCACTGCCAACTCCACCACTAAACCACGTCCCTAAGTGCCACGTTTACTCATCTTTTAAACACTTCCAGGGATGGTGACTCCACCACTTCCCTGGGCAGCCTGTTCCAATGCCTGACAATCCTTTTGGTGAAAAGATTTCCTGATATTCAATCTAAACCTTCCCTAATGCAATTTGAAACCCCCTCCTCTTGTCTTATCACCTGTTACTTGAGAGAACTCCTTTCATGCAGTTGAAGAGAGTGATAAGGTCTTCCTCTTCTCCAGGCTGAACAACCCCAGTTACCTCAGATGCTCCTCATAATTCTTGTTCTCCAGACCAGCTTCATTGCCCTTCTGTGGACATGCTCCAGCACCCCATGTTCTTATAGCAAGGGGCCCAAAACTGAACACAGCACTCGAGGTGTGGCCTCACCAGGGCTGAGTACAGAGAGACAATCACTTCCCTGCTCCTGCTGACCACACTATTCCTGGTGCAGGCCAGGATGCTGTTGGCCTTCTTGGCCACCTGGGCACACTGCTGGCTCATGTTCAGCCGGCTGTCGACCAGCACCCCCAGGTCTTTTTCTGCCAGGCAGCTTTCCAGCCACTCATCCCCGAGCCCGTAGGGGCTGTTGTGACCCAAGTGCATGACCCAAATCTTCTCTTCCCTCTCTATTCACCATTAGTAATCTCTTATCTTGAATTGCATCTCACTAACATAACTCACGTGCTGTGGTCGTGCCCACAAATCACATAATAACCTACAACCCTACTCCTTTCATTAAGGAGTGGCTGGTCCTACCACCCTTGTTTGGGGAAGCCAGATCTGTGCGGCTCCTTCCCTGTGTGCATCATATGTGGACAAAGGAAAAAAAGAAAATAGGGCAAAGGCTGAGCAGCCTTAAAACCCACCAGCAGTGAGGTAATGGTGACAACACACGTGAGGTTCATTGCATCTCCTAGCACCAGACAGTGCGAAGCAGATGTCCCGTGGTGTCCATGTGGCTTCTTTCTTTCTCACATAAGCTTAGTGGTAGTTGCAGCACACAGAGACTTACCACATGTAGTGGTTCCTCCCTTCCCACTCTCATTCTCAGTCTAGAGACAGCTACGGTGCCCTACTGCTGTCCTTGTCCTTTCTCTGCAATGTCCCTTGCCCTTTCTTTTTTTTTCATAAATGAAACCATTCTCCATTTTTCTTTCCTTCCCTACCCTAGGCATGCAATTTTATATGCATGTCCACATATGTACACACAGATTATGCATGTATAAAGAAAACCTCAATAAAATTAAACACCAAAGCAACAAAACAAAAACATATTCTTCCATTACTGGACCAAAGAGGTTCCAGCAACACCATAACATCTGCTAAACATCAGCTGGGGTGCACTCTGGTTAATACATGTTGCTCAGTAACCATAAAAAAAGATACTTTGATAACTACAAAATTCAGATAGCTCTGAGTATCTCACTGTATTACTTCAAGAAGAATTTGATTACGGGCAGCAACTGGTTTGTGCACAGACAATGTTTGGTGAGAGCAGCATAGCTTACTGAACTTAGCAAAGCTCAGCATGCCTGTGACAAACTCTTTTAGACCAAGAAATAATTGGAAAAAGTCCCCCACCAGGAGAAACTGGCCATGCTTTGCCATGAGGCTGGAAGCCAGCCAAGCTGAAACCATTTCACTTCCTTTTCTTTTCTTCTTTCACACCAAAAAATACGGCTGAAGCGTAGTCTCATCACAGCAAACATCGCATAAAAATACAGCTAAAAGAAAAGAGAACCAGTTGGCATCCATTATTAATTGCAGAATTAGTGTGTGGAGTAGCACACACCTTCAGGATTAGCACTGGCTCTCAGTGTCTCACAAACGTAGAGTGGCCCCGATTCAGTGATAGTTGCACAGCAAGAACAACCGCCGCTCCTTAATAACAAAAACGTGAGCTCCTGAAATCCAGGCTGCACCTTCTCTAGCAGCACGGTTACGCTGTCAGTATCAATTTAGTTTTCCCAAAAGCAGGAAAGAGTAACTGAAATGTCGAACACTTCTGCCGTTGTGAAAAATGGCTTTTGCAATAGTTAGCTTTTCAGTTACTAAGAAATGCTCAACTTCCTAAAGGGAGCCACTTCAATATGATATTTTTCATTAGGACCTGTAGTAGAAAATAAAGCCTGTAGTTTCAATATTCTCTTTTACACCATTATAATTTATTATTTTAAGCTTGACCCTGTCATGCAAAATGCAAAAGAGAGTTCCTTGGTGAGGAGTGCTGACCATCTCAATATTTTAAATACAATTTCACTGCATTTTTGTCTAATCATATAAAAGAAAAAACACACCTATCACAAGCTTTTGCTTCTTTTCATGCACAAATGTTACTAAAATGGCCCAGAAGTCTCCCCCAAACCAGAGAAGAAGACAACAGCTGGCCAAAGATAACAGTCAAATCAAACAACACCCTGACAGTGCTTGAGTCATTTAAAACGAGACAGGACAAAGCATTTAAGAATGCACCACAGGGAACAACTTGCACCGAGGAGAAGGCAGGAGTACATGATTTTGGCCCTGATTCAGCAAAGCTCTTAAGCACATGCTTAAGTGCTTCGCTGAATCAGGGCCACCACGAGCCAGATTTTCAGAAAAATCAGAAATGCAGCTCTTCTTCCTGCGTAGATACCAGGATGTATCATTGAACCGAGGGCTCTTACATGCCTGTGCCTGTCACACTTCTCAATTTTACAATTAGAAAGCCATACAAATTATGGCTTCAAAGGGTCTCGCTCTCTGCATTCCTGTGCTCATATGAACTCTTCGTGCTTGTGAAGGAAAAGAACATAGCAGCTCCACTTCATTTCATTATGTATGAAGAACCTGGAAGTGTTTTTAGAATAAGCACGTTCATATTTACTCTGAACATGCTGGTAAAAGAAAGCAGCATGGTGAAAGTAGCATTGTCCTTCAACTATGACCGTTTTTCTTGAGAGGACCCACAATATTCTTTTAACTAAATGGTCAGGACAGAAAGAGCTTTCTTTTGCGTTTGTAAAAATTGAAATGTAAGGCTATTCATAATTTAGGTCTTGACACAATTTACATGAATGCTGCTGCACATACAGAGAAAACGTGCTTTTTAAAAATTAGGTTTAAAGAAAAAAATTATGCCTGATACAAATTCAGTGGAATATTTCTGATTCCTCTCTTAGTGAGAGGTCCCATATTTGTCAAGTGCAGCTACACAATAACCATAGCTATTTATTTGGGCATTCCGTTGCTTCTACTGCTAGAAACGGA
>NW_010193570.1:36851-38156 GCF_000695765.1 Mesitornis unicolor | reverse complement strand
CAGCAGGAAGAAATGTCTAAATAATAACTGCAGGAGTAAGAACAAGATCCTAGCTTGTGGTGGAGCAATGTTTAAATGCTAATATGCAGCTTGAAGTTTCTAACATGAAGTCTGATTTCTTAGGAAATCAGGCACACTGAAATTCTAACTCTTTTTTTGGTTTTGTTTTTAACGCAGGCGTACGCCCACGAACAACGGCAGCCTTGTGTGCAGGGAGGTACAGGCGCGGCGTATTTCTGCATGCATGTTACGAGTCCCCGGCCTTCCTGAACAGCAGAAATTTTGCCTTTCCTGAGAAAAGCAGAAACTTTGCCTCCTTACAGCCAAAGCTACTAAGTTTTGCTCTTCACTTCAGGGTGTACAGCTGATGCTTTCAGCTCCGAGGGGCTCTGGTGTGTCAGTGAAGGGGACAGCTACCACGTTATCTTGGTGTTTTTAATAACTGAGGTAAGATCACCAAACCGATCCACCAGCACACCTACACCAGGCTGACACAGTGCTTCTAAAAGTATAATCTTTCCTCCAACTGCTCAACCTGATTGCCCGTAGCACAACAAAACAAGAAGGAAAAATAAAACCTTCTCCAAACTGCCTTTGATTTGCAACACCAGTAACAGCTTACTATTGGGATAGTAGCTACTAATACATGAAATTTCTCCTTTATGCACATTTCTCCCAGGACACTCGCTTGCTGGTTTCCAGGCATTATCAAATAATAGCGCTTCACATTATCTAATGTTATTGCTTAAAATAATTTCCAGTAACTTAACCCAAACTTGTAACATTTTTACCACTTCCTCTTTGGGGCTTTCAGGGTTGCGGTTGCAAATTTAGGAGTTGTGTACACTACTGAAGATTAGGAAAGAGGACAAATCCTTTCAAGCTTCAGCTCTTCTAACCTTTTGCACTGGGCTGCTTTTGGTCACTTTGATCTCTAAGGGATTCATACTCTTTAATACGTACTGAGGAACCCTGCCAAACAATACAGCTCTGCATTCCTTTGCTGTGCGACAAGTAGAAGTAACTCAGAAAATCCAGCCCCTTACTGCAAAACTCTTCACACAGATTTTTTCCAGTGCGAGTTAGTTTTCAGATTTTTAAGTACTATTTTAAAATGGCCAAAGTAATCTTCACTTCTAACCAAACCACTTGGCTGCTTGACAAATGCAATTACACTGAATCGGGATGATCTGGGTCTCTTCGTAAAAGCAGAATTCCTCATCAAAGCTTACTTAACATCTGCACTAAGTTCAAGTGGTTTTCAAACAAAACCAAGAATCCTCGATATCTACAGTGCAGCAAACA
>NW_010193570.1:4511-36820 GCF_000695765.1 Mesitornis unicolor | reverse complement strand
ATTCCTGTAACTCACTGGAAAGTAAACATCATCGTGATGACGTCTTTGTGCTGACTTAGTTACAAGCCACCCTGCCCAATGCAGAATTATTCTTTTCTTCTCAGATACACATCATGTATCAATGGAAATATTATTTCACAAAGAGAGTCCAAATTTGTTCTATAAATGCAATTATTTTATCGGCAAAACACATACACAAAAGTCACTAAATCCTGACGAAAAGAAACAGTGTCTCATATACATACTGTGAAGCTACTTCACAAAAAAATGCCCAAACAAACAGATTTTTCAACTGTAACTCACATGTAGAATAGGCTGGTGAGCAGATCAGAAAGCAGTATTATTACTCAACTTGATATGTAATAGTACGTTACCTAGAAGGCTAATGCCCAAACGAGACAGTCCCTGTCTCAGTCCTTCTCCCAGGCTCTCTGGAAGCTGCCTTCTCCATTCTTCTTGTCTGTTGTAATGCTCCTCATCCAGTGACAGCCTATCCATATTCCTAGCAAGACTTGTTGCCAGATTGGTAATTGACGTCAGTGTACCTAAATACATGGAGATATACATTTGGGTCTGGATCAAAATGCTTTAATTCAAAACACTGCAATGCCGAGCTTATAAGCAGAACAGCAAGGCAACTGCAAAGTCACCCATGTGTAACATGCTTTACTATTTGTTAAGCATCACCACACTGCTTCCACGGTCCACGTCACGCCTTTTACATCAGCCTGCACCAGGTCTGCCTGGCCAGGGGGAACAGCAACTCATCCGAACATCCTTCCCCCTTCCAAAACTGCTGTAAGGCTAACCTACACGGGGGGGTGGGGGGGGGGAGGGGGGTTTGTGGTTGTCGGGTGTATGATGGAAAAGTAAACAAATATTGACAGAAGGAGCCTGGGAGGCCGAGTCCTGAGGGAGCCTGGGGCAGCAGCGAGCGGCTGGGGCGGCCGAAGCCACGCGATGGCACTGTTTGTACAGGCTCCGCAACGCAGACCCTGCGCCTGCTCCCAGGCCACACCAGCCCTGCTGTCAAAACCTATCTGCGTACTCACACAGTTACGACAACTGTATCTACTTTTCTTTTTGAGGGTAAAAAAAGAAAGAAATAATAAATATGATGAGGCGACAGAGTGTAGAATTTCTGATGGTTAGCAGAGGTACAGAACACCTTTAATATTTCTGCAGTTATCACATGAAATACTGGCTGAGCCAATCTCCATTTCCCACTGGGAGGTTGAAAATCCTAAGTTTCTGAAACATTCTTACACAGTGTAGTTAAGCCATGATCTGTTTAATACATAAGATGTTATATATGAGCATTTTTACCCTCCCAGCATTTTGTTGCAGCCTAGCAAGCCAAACAAAGCAACAAGCAATATTGTTTAAAACTTTAACACATCCTTTAACAGTGCACAACAACAAAGCAGTAGTTGGAGGAACAAAGTGAAAGATCTACCTTTGGAAATGTGTTTTACAAATGATGTTGTTCCTCTGGAAACTCCACTGACAAATGCTCCTGGGCCTCTGGTCAGCCCTTCATAGGGGAGCCTAAAGAAATCAGCTATGCCGTTCCCTATGCTTCTCACCAGACTAGCCGGGCTTCCGAGGATTTCCAACGATCCGACAACCCAGCCTGCGTGGAGAAACAAGACACATGTTAGGCCTGCAAAAACTGCAGAAGCAGCAGTTGTGAAAAGGTTATTCCTTAATTCTCCTTTTTACACTAGAATTCATCGCATTATGAACTTCCTTTGAGCAAAACACGGGAAATAACTCATCCACTATGAATTCAGAAATGGCAATCTTTCATACTTCGTAAATCAAAGAAATCCTTTTGGCAAACTCACAAATAGCTTTAGAATGACTTCCTTCCAGGAGCTTCCCGTATTTCTGCTAAAAGTGTGCTAGGGAGGCAGATGCTAGAGCCTCACAGCTACGGAGGAACGGGACTGTGAGTTCAGATCGCTCGGTTGGTTTTAGACGCTATAAGGCAGTGTTGTGATTTCACATCCTTATGTGATAGAATTGTGACAGGGAGTTTACACTGATACAATGTACTGCTTTACCAGAGTGTGGAGGTCAATTGCTTGATGGAGTGTTAGGAAAGGGGATGCAGATTTTTGACAAGTACTTAAGAAGTTATTTTAAATCCACCCCAACCCTTCTAAGCTGATCATTTTCTTTCTGAGTGCAGTGAAAGCCAGACAAATGTCTTTTGCTCAGTACAGTTGTGTAAACAGCAATGACATCTACATGCTGATTAGGTTACTCATAGGGGAGTATTCCTTATGCATATCCCAGGAGAGGCATCTGCGGATCTGGTTTCCTATATAAATGCAGAGTTGCCAGCAGCTCGCTGGACGGCCGAGCGCACAGCAATCTGTTGCTGGAAAGCTGTTTGCAGGTCTTGCCTTTCTCAGGCTGGTTGGCAGCAGATTTATTAGGGAAATAGTGCTGTATAACTTTTTTTTTTTGGCAGCCCAAAGGCAGCGATTCAGGAATGGCAATAAACGTTAAATGGGAACTGCCTGGTCTTTGAGCCCTGGTACCATGAATTTTAACTGGCACTGTCAGAGCAACACAAGGAGCGGCCAAGAGATTGAAGATGGACAGATTGGGCTCCTGCTCTCCTGCCGAGGGCCCTTGATCTGCACTGCCCTCCTCATTCCCATCTCATCACCGCAAACTCCTGCTATCCAGATGCTTTTCTTGTTTTCTAGTAACCACTCCCAGTCACTCCTGTGGAAGGCTGAATCATGAAACTGAACAGAAGAGCAAACGTTGCTCATATGAAATGAATTAATCTCATACTATCATTCTAAGCTCCTGGAAAATCTATTATTCTTGTTGAATCTGTCTCACATTTCAGCCCTGGCAGGTTGAGAACTCCAGTATACATAGTACAAAAAGCAGGAACCACAGTGGACATAAGGGAGAGGGTGGGATGGACTATGGAAACAAAAACCAAGTACGACTGGCAACTCAATGCGCAGAGCTGCGAGTGCTGTGGCCCCATGGTGCCTGCCCTGGAGGGGAACACTCCCCTGGCAGTCCTTCCCTGCTGGGGACCAGGAGAAGTCAGCACTCCAGGCTGGGCCTGCGACTTCCTCGCTGTAGTACTTTTAACAAATTATCCTTGCCACTGTGTGAAGTGATGAAAAGCTGCAGGGGCGGGGAAGTGTGTACAGATGGAAGAGATGCTCTTTCTGCTTTTTCTGATCAATAATGTTGCAATAATACAACCAGTCAGACATTTTTTCCAAATGTCCTTGGCCTTCCTTGTCCTGAGGCAGTGATGAGATGGCATATGGTGACAGAAAGGGGCTGCGTGACACAGTGAATTAATGTCTTGCTGCCCTGCAGGTACCATCAGGTTAGGACTTGAGAGACTCCAACTCCACTCACCTGTCTGACCAGCCAGTGTGTTCAGGAATGAAAACTGGAGTAAAACCAGGAATGAAAACCAGTTAAACACAAAGCTGAGGGGTTGCCTGGTATCCCAGGGATGGGTGTTGCTGCCTGGACCTGGTCTGTGGGCTGTCAGTTTTGGAAAGCACTGGAAGGAGAATGCTCACCCTCACAGAGCACATGGGAGGGATGTGCAGCAAGGGTGACCCTCCTTGGCTCAGAGCAAAACTAATGGCTCCTCGCTGTCAGCACGGACCACCCAACCCAAGAAGGAAGCCATGGGAGTAAGTCAGGAATAGGAAAATGATGAGTCAGGAATAATCCCTCAATTCACAAGCTCTGTGCTGCCTTCTACTTTGCCAAAACATCATGTCAAGTTACCATTCCATAAAGTATGCTTAGAAATTATATCCACCAACATGAAATAACTATGACTATATTAGCAGAGAGCCACTGCATTTTCTTTATAGGCAACTACAGGGTTAGATCTGGCTAATACCAGTAATGTTTTTAAGAAGAATTTTATTAACTTTTAAATAGAAGCCAACCTAATTAGAAAAGGATGGGAGATTTCCATTGCAAGTTCTGCTAATTGGAGACAAGCAATGCTAATCAGCATATTTAAGCAGAACTCTCCAGCCTCAGTCATTGCTTATGAGACATGGATTCTGGCTGCTCCTTTGCAACAGATGGGGCAGCCTGATACAGCCCCTTTAGCAGGCTTTGGGGCAGATCCTGCCCCCTCCCACATGGTCTTGCACACAGCTGAGGGCAAAATGAGACTATATCCCACTTGGAGCATCAGGCATAGCTGTAAGGGAATGCTGTCTGTGCAGAGGCTACAATTTATGCGTGGGACAGTGGTGAGGAGAACGGGGTAAAACAAATCGTTTTGCAGATTAATGTGGTTAAAATGCAGGAGAGTGAGGATTTAAGTAGTAACCAAACATATGCTTATATATTTTCCTGAAGAGAAGTTCCATTGAAGCAAACCTTATTTCTTAAGATTTAAACTGCTTAATTTCAGCTACATCATGAGCCCAGAGCAAGAGGTGGCCTGTGCACTGCTGCACACTGCAAGGGTAGCACAGGAATCCCTCACGAGCACATGTGCTTCACCTGGGATGTTGTGGATGAAAAGCCAGTATAACCCCAATTTCCTGCTGCAGTCTATCACCACTTGTATCACCACTCCTAGACAGTTGTGAGGAGAAACATTCACACTGCGGACCGTATTTGGCCACAGTTTCACTTGTGAAGAAACCAGAATCACCCTTTTTGTACCATGGGATTTGACTGTAAAACACATCCAAGCAAGCAGTAAAAAAGAAAAACCTGGAAATTTTGCAAGGAAAGTAATGCAAAAAAATAATGAATCGGTGCACAATGTTCTGGCGCACAGTTGTGTACACAATTGCCATAATCAGCTATGCACGTCAGGTAAGCACTCAGTGAAAAAACAGATCAGCATCTCTCTATAAATACCCTGAAATGCATGGGTACAATTTTGGAAACCATGCACAGAAATCAGGTTGCAGCTCTGCCTGCAGCACAAATGGCAGCACCAGGATTTTAGAAAATCTGACCATTTGTATTGCAGGAAAATAAATCCCACGTTTCAGGGTGAAGTACGTTACTTGTGGGTGATCATGGAGGATCCTCCTGTCTCAGGCACAAATTCTGTTCCACAGAAAGACACAGGAGAGACCAAAATCAATTATTTCTAAATTAATATTTGTAGGAAACAGAATGTACCTGCTAACCTAATAGACTAATTGCTCACTATTGATCCTATATGGACAAAAGTTAGTAACAGCAAGCTTCATAGTTCTTGGATCAAAGGACAACAAACATCTGTGTGCCAGTTTAGCATGAAGGCTGGATGAAGAAAGACAGATTCCTAATTGTAAACTGCAGCCAAAAGGAGTTTTAACAACAAAACAACATTCAGGGCTGTAATTTACTCCTGAATGCACAGCAACTTGCTGAATAATTTGATTAAATGTAGTTTTGGGGAGTTTATGTGAAGAATGTGGGTTGATTCTGACTAGTCCTATAATGTAAAATGACAAAACCTAAGCCAGCTAGAATACATTTTTATGCTGTGTTCAGGGTTTTGTAAAGTCTTCAGGCGGCTGGCTAATGTTTAGCACAACTTTACAAATCTTCACTCATGTCTGGTTCAGTCATTTTATTTCCCTTTTGTCATATGGTAAGACATGAAAGGTGTCTGAAAATTATCATTATCAAACAGTGTTTGAGGAAAGCAATAATTATATAGCTAACATTTAGGTTATTCAGTTAGAGAGACAATCACAGAATCCTGATACCTAATAAAAATGTTACACGTGTTATGCAAAAGTACTGACCTGCTCTGAAAAGCGCTCCAGCAGCATAATGCATGGCCAAGGCATGGACAAGTTGCCTGGCAGTGGTGAAGATGGGTCCTCGCTCAAACACAGAGAAGGAGAGAGGAGTGTGATCGGAGGCTATATACAGCTTCAATGAAGCATGAATACTGACAAGGAGATTGACAGGCTGTATTGTTAATTTTCTTAACTTCACTGGCTTGACTAAAGCTCTTGCGTGCTCTCTCACTTGTTCAGGCAGTACCAGGGTAGTATCTGAAGTACTCATGGATTGACAAGTGGTTTTGTTTTCTGGAAGGTACGTATCAAACAAAGTCTTAATGTAGTAAACAAAGGTGTCTTCCACATACAGCCTAGCTGGTTTGAGCTCAAAGCTGAGGTCATTCACATGAAACGTGAAATTATCTTCCTCGGAAAAAGCAATGTAGAGTTTTATAAAGCAGTTTTCCTTATAGCTTTCCAAATCTTTGTTACAAACAATGAGGTTGTTCACTCTGGTCCACTGCACGGTCTCATTTTTCTCTCCTTGGCACAGCAGGACTGCAAAATGGAAATTGGATTTGCTGTACAACTGATTGTCCAGTTGCAAGTCTTCACAATACACTTGGAGACTGTGAAATTGTGGGAGGCCTTCCATGGCGTCCCGCTGGAGCTCCTGTGAGAGGGGTCTCAGGTGGCTAGTGGCGGGGGCCATGTGGAGGAGAACGTTGTCTGCTGTGAGACGCAGAAGTTCAGACGACACTTTGTGGTTGGTAATATCATCATATGCAGCAAGACTTAACTGGCTGATGAACATTTTCAGTGACAGGGTCTGCTCCTGACTTCTACACAGGAAGGAAAAGGAGTTTTGTTACTACATGTTCACTTGGCACATTGCTTTCTCAAAAAGGAGAGACGTTCTCTGTAATTTATGGGAAACTCATTGTGCAGGTCCCATTAATATTAATGGGTTCTGACAGCCTTTATCACCACAGTGGTTACCACCCAGGAGGTCTTCCAAGAAATGAGATATTACACATCTATGCTAGGTTTCTCTTTTTTTCTTATCAATCAACAGATAGTTTGGACAGGAATGTTTCTATATACATGGTAATTCCCTATTAGATTTGCAACACACCCAGATGTTAAAACAGCCAACAAACACAATTTTCTGATAATTCATGTACAGCCTCAGCTGTTACAATTTCTTCTGTGAGCCACTACCGAAGGTTACTGTTATGGATAATTCATTTTACATTACATGTAGTGAGTGCCCACCAACAAAGCCACCATAGCATTCTTATACCGATGGCATTAAGGGCCTTCCCTCCCTCCAGTGTTAACTGCCCACTGCCAAGTTTAACCAGCAAGTGGGCTACTATGTGCTGCTGATGACCAGTTTGTCAGGGATTAATAATAATTACAGCGCAAATAAAAATAGTACAACGAATTTCACTCTAATTGTAACAGCATTGCTGGAGGCCAGCATTCTGCACCTTGGAAATAGGGGGTGTAATAATTGCACTTAAATGGAGCTGAGGACAAGGTTGTGGTGTGCTATGGAAGCTGAAAGGTCTTCTAAATAAGTGTTTTATAATCAAGTACAGTTAATTACTGACTGTAAGACTATTTCTACAGCCCTTGAACATCAAGCTTCCTACCAGTATGGCAGGACCTGGCTAAATACATTTTAAACTGATGAACACACTCAAAATTAATTATGATGGAAACTGTCTTTGTTAATGAACAACTCAGGACTTCTTTTTGTATCAGATATCTAGTGTTTACCCTGAAGTGACATGACTTTTGATGTTAGACTGTCTTTTTTTCAACTGTGATATACAAAGCATAACCTATGGTCTAAACATGCCACAGAGCATGCAGCAGTATCAAACAAAACAAACAGCTAAGCCAAAGTTCATAAGTCAGTTAACACTTAGAAAGCTGAGTGACCTCTCAGCACTGTTTGACAAGTTTGACAAGTCATCTTTTATGTGCTTTATGTACCTGTTGAGGTTGATCTCGACGGGTCCTGCTCTTCCTTCTGGGGCCAAGGTGATGACAACGGTTCCACACTGATGGGCAATGTCCACATAAACATAGCCAAAGCCAGTTAAGAACACAATCTAGTGGAGAGAGTTAGAAACATAAGGAATGCTACTGAAATTACTATTTTTAATGTCATAATTTGAATTAATCCTATTAATGCCTTCTGGTTGAGATCTTTTACTCGAATCATGATTCTGTTCAGGAAAAACAGAAACAGATTTCAATACTTCAGAAAATAACAGCTCTGATACTTTAAATACTTCAGTTGTACAGATGAATTTTTCATCTCATCCTTTAACTGTATAACTGAATACATTTTAATAAGAAATAACCTCTCCAGAAAGAGAGGGAGAGGGAGGAGGTGAGATAAGAAAAGAATAAATAGGAAATTTCAATTTTTGATTTTGGATTAAGAAGAAAGGCATATTCCTGGAGCTCTGCAAAAGTCTAAAAGATATTCAACATTTTGGATTCATGAAGACTTGGCTTAACTACTAAACACTGAACACATTTTTAAACCATCTAATTAGGTTTGGTGAGAACACCTTCATAAGCAAGGTGCTGCCACAAAGACATGGCAAAAGCCTATTGGAAAGCATAAAATGTCTAAAAAGGCAGGGAAAAGGGAATTTCACAACAGGTTTGTGTCTTGCTTACAGATGTGCAAACTTTCATTCTGAATAAATTGTCCTTAGGAATAAATATTCCACTTAAAAGAAATGATGGATTGATTTTGGAAGTTAATTCTGCAGTATTTCTGTGCAAGTTTTGTGGTTTTTCTAGAATACAAAAGATTAAGATCTTTTTAGGTTTGGAAAACTCACAGCAGTCCTTGTTAGAGCAAGCTGGCTTCTGTTTTCTTGTAGGGCTACTATGAACACAATTGTTTACTAGATTGCAATGACAGAAGCTATAACTTAAAGGAACGCAAAACACAAAGATAACGGGCCAGCACAGGTAAAATAAATGGTTGCTTGTCTTGCAGAGTCTTTACTGCTGTTAACAAGTCACCAGAAGGAAAAGCACTTGGAAGAAGGATCAGCACTTCAACTGATTCTTGTTATGCTATTTATAATAACCTTGTACAGATAATTACATTTTGTTCATCAGATTATGTCATACTTTTTAGAATTACATATATGAGAATTTCTAATTTTGATGTCAGTTTTAATCCTTTGCTTATCTGATAGAGATTTGCAACAGGAGAAAAAAGGACATTTACTGAATTTTCAATACACCCTCAATATTCTAAAAAAAACTCCTCACTGATCTTAAAGACTTGTAATTTAAATTCCCATTTCAGAGGACTCTGATGATAAATACCTTAATTTTAGTAAAATAATAAAATTTTCTTTCTTATAGAATAAGATATACTTATCTGTGACTAGATAGAAAGAGTACAAATTACTTGAGATCCTCTAAATCCCAGTTATTTCACAACCTGAACTGAATTATTTGTGAAGCTATTAGTATATTCCTTATTTACTTGTACTTATAGTTTTCTAAGAGAAACACTGAGAAATCCTGGGGAAATTTGCTACATGTAAACCCTAAAACTTCAGTAACAGAAGGCTACACTTTTTATTTGGAGAGTTCTTCAAGTAGACAATGATCCCCAAATGTTGTCTTAGCATCTAATTCCTTCTAGGAGCCAGATACTTATAAAGAACCCTGGTCTGGCATAACATTAATGACTGAAATGTGAAACCCTGCATTGCTTAACTGGCTTGCTGAATGAAACTGAACTACTTGCTATATAACATAACACTCAATAATCAAGAGCATTTTGTGATTGGTCCCCAGGGAAAACATCTGAAACTAGTATTTCTTTCAAAGAGCCAAGCAGTTTATGTTGATTCCATGTAAACTAATGACTTCAAAGATGGAAAAAATTCCCATCAAAAAGAATTACTCCAGTCAAGGAAGTTTTCATTTACCTCAAAACAGGAGAAAAATAACAGAAGCAAACAAAAGGGGGTTTTTGTTTTGTTTTAGAAAGACATCTGTGAAGATACAGAGGGAGAATGACAGTGAAATGATTCCTACAAGATGTAAAGATAAAAATCCTGTGATAATTAAGTTACCAAATGGAGGATTTTCCTGAGATTCTTTGCTTACAGGGGCCAGATATTTTCAGGCTCAATTTTCCAGGGAACACCTTGGCCTTGCCAGGTTGATCAAAAAGAAGTGAAAAATTCAGCACTAGAAAGCATGTATTTTTCACCTAGGTATTTTTAAAAGCAGCCAGTGGAGAAGGTAATCTGTATTCTAAAGTTTCCACAGGAAGAGGCTTAGCAAGTAGAGCCCTCAAGACTTAAACATAAAAACCTAAAACCAACAGAAAGGATATGCTTATTGCAGAGGAACAACATACTGTGTGGTCGGGAAGAAAACCGTTTATGCTGTGAACTAGGAAATAGTCTATAATGATTTACTTGTGTTCCTTGATTGTTGATGTCCACAAAATCACTCCATTCATTTACGAATTCATCAGACGACAACACTTTCAGAAGAATGCTGGGTAACAAATCTCGTGTTTTGCAATCTGGATAGCTGGAGACTTGATGGTAAAGTTCATGATGAACTGAACATTCAGCTGGAATCTTTCTACAATAAACTTCAAACTTTGGCGTATCTGAAATGTTATAAAATATATAAGATTAGGGCTTTCTAAAACCTGTACTAAATCAAAACTCACCTATGCTTCTACAAACTAGGAAGTTTCTGCCTGAAATATTACTGATAAATAAAACATTAGTTTTCTATTGGTTTTAATTTTATGTGTTCCTGGTTTTTTCCTTTTTTATGTAATTAAGATTTACATAAATAATGTTCCACTGATCATTACATTTACATACTCTAACTGGAATTTTAGCAATATGTTTTGTGTTACATTTGCAAATATGAGGAAATTTAAATGTTCCATGGGATTGAACTGATGTCAACAAAACTCCACTGCCTACAGCTTAGTTTCCTACAGCCAAGTCACCTTGACAGCTGGAACCAGGGAGACCCAAAAGCCTGGAGCCATGTAAGTCCATACTCCTGACCTCACGATTAGCCCCAAGAGCTTCCAGGCTTCAGTATCTTCCAGAGTCTCTCCCTTTGAGATAGACCTCTGTGAGGGCATCAGGTTCTTGTAAACAAAGCACATACTGAACTCAACTTTGCAGTGAAGACATAGTAAAATAATTTACACTACAACAGTACACTGTTTCTAATTACTGCATACTACCTACCTTTGAAATTCTCTTTTACAAGCAATGGAACGGAGCACCTGTTGTGGATAATTATACGAGGACTAGGATCTTCAGTAAGTGTTAGGTATGTCACGCCAAGATGCTCTTGATAAGTCAGTGCTATAGCTCTAGAACAGAAGCAGATATATTCAATTATGCATGTTTTGGATGAAATCTTTACGTATTATTACCCTGGACAATTAAAACCATTAAAAACTAGCATCTGTAAGATACTTCATGATCAAGTTCCAATTCTACAGATATTTATATACATTTAGGTAAGAAGTACATATCTCCACTGAGAATTATACTTAAACAGAAGAACATGTGGAAACAGCACAAAAAACATTATTAGAGAAGAAATAACTTCATAGAGACTACTCATGAGTTAAATTGAGCACGTGTGTTTGCAAGATGAGAGCCCCAGCCAGCAGAGATTTATATTAAATTAAAAACATGAGATTGTAGGCCCAAATTTTCAACATAAATCTTTAAAATTTTTCCAGAAGAATTTGCACGCATACTTCTCCGATACACATGAAAGAAATTTGTAACAAATACATAAATCTGTAACTGACTACTCCCCTGGAATGATCCACAATGCCACCACCCTTTCAAATGTTAATGTTATGGATCATCACTACATAAATTTCCAAATTTTTTTTTTAAACTGTTCTACTCATTAGCTACATAAAATGTCTTCAAGAATAAACACAAATTCTTTTTTGCATGTGGAAATTTATTGGCTACTTCTAAAAAACATGGCCATTTTAAAAATGCAGTCTGAAAATTTTATTAGAAACATGAGATCCTCTATGCCTGTCTCAGAATTATAAGGAATCCTTTCTTTGTTCTTCTCATTTTTAATTTTTTTTTTAAAATCTGAAGTTTGTGTGAGAATCTTCAGTATCCACAATGACACCTCTAAGACTGCAGAGGAACCCTGTGAGGGTTTGAACGATATCAAGCACTTCAGGCAAGAATAAGATCATATGGCTGGTAATATACACTGATGTAGCTTCTCTGATTTCAGCAGATGGTTTCTTGTTTATATCAGTATAAGCATGAGTAGATTCAGATATCAGGCCTGAGAACTGAATTTGGGCATGTGACAAGTCATTGGACTGTTATTTTTAACTAGCTGGATGCATTTGTTTGTAAGTGGAATGTACATTTGGATATTTCAAGCTTTAAAACTTGGAAATCTTTCCTTGAAGTCTCAAAATAATTTCATCCCTTCTTGGCTTTTCCTGTTTATCCTTGTATTATTCTTACTAAAACAGATTTTTACCTTTTATAAACAAAACCTAAATTTTGTATTGTATTATTTCACACTCTTCTTGAACTCTTAAATTGTCACCCACAAATTAAAAAAGACCATAATCTGAAACATAAAGTTTTCATGCTTTTATTTTGTATGCACGTAAAAAAATAGCAGCCCATACATTATAAAAACTGTACAACTTGTACAAGGTCATAACATTAAACCATTTATAATAAAAGCATCAAAACCATCAGAAGATAACAATTTTTAAATTAAAGTAAGACTTGCCTTTACATATGGGGGGCATGTGTTACTCTGATTTTTGCATTAATCTCTTATGTTTCTTACTAGTTGAGGCTTTATAGCAAGAAGCAAAGTTCATCATTCATGACTGTTCAGCACACTGTACCTGGTACAAAATCCACTTTCATCACAAACCCCTGTGGGCACTGCCACGCTCTGCCTGGGAAACTCCTGTTTGATGACAGCTGGAAGGCTCCACAGCTCGCAGCGGCCAGCGCAGCCGCCTGGGCTGAAACTCAGCAGCAGGCGTTTCTCAGTAGGAGGCACTCCCGAGGTTAAGGCACTGGCGTCCAACATCAGGTCCCAGCAGGTCACAGCGCTCAGCGCCTCGCTGGGTGGTGCCCTGGCTGGACTGACACTGAACACTGTGCTGTCTGGTGAGTGGAAGTCCTGGAAGGAGAAAGGTGGTGGGAGCATGACACACTGGTTCCTAACAGGACGTCTGTTCATGTTGATCTTGCACACAACAGTCTCAAGTAGATAACTGACCACAACTAACTAAAGGCTGCACTAAGTCCATTGCATTAAAAGCTATTTGGCCAAATTCTGTCTTCAGGTATACTTAAGCAGTTATCTACAGTCCACTCTCAGTTGCACAACATAACTTTTCCAAAATTAACAGTTACATCACTGTAAAATAACTGTGAGAAGAAAGTCCATTTATAGATATAAAACTAAGAATGGATTTTAGCCTCAACATTCTTTCAATTCCCCATCCCATAAGACTGCCACAAAATTCATGACGCACAAATGTAGATACCGATGTGAAGAAAACGAATGCAGAAGTAAAACAATACAGAAATAGGGAACTTGAAAAATTTGTTTATCTGCCAACTCCTGTAGCAAGTTAGACCCTGAGAACTCTTGCCACATATTTTACTATAAATGTAATCTTCAATAAATATGTATAAATGGTTGATTAAAATATATTGACCATGCATACATTTTGGTTCCTGTAAGCTAGTTCTTAAATATATTGTGTGATTATTAGAAAACTGATATTCATGATTTGATGCAGTTTGCTGAAGTACATAAACTATGGGCACGTCTCTAGTTCTTCAATTTTGTGCAGATAACTTGAATCTTCCCAAAAGGATAACAAAAAGTTTTCAGCCTGCCAGGCCAATATACCTCTTTTACACGCAAAGTCAGTAAAAATTCTGAGAACAATTTCAACAGCTACTATGGATTATGGTGCCTATTTTACAGAAATGGCCATCAGTGCCTGAACAGATGGAGAGCGGGCAGAACTAATTCTGCAACGTGCAAGAATCTCCTGCTTTGCACAGATTTCTGATCACAGTTAATTACTGCAGTTGAATTTACCCAGGATTTCGTATTTTAAAATAAAATTATATAAAGCATTTTATCATTATTACGTCTAAAGATTTCTGTTCAAGTTCTGCTATATGCAGTTGAGATCATACAATCTAAACACTCATGTACCTCAGATGGCAAACAAAACCAGCAACCACAGCACTTTACCTCTTCTCCTGAGTGGGGTTTAGAAAAAGAAAGCTGTGGTCTATAATACATTTGATATGATGTATCATTGATTATCGTTGTCTTATCTTCTATCTGTAGAATCTGTATACCTTGTCGAACCATAGAAGAAATGCAGAATTGACACAACTGTAAGATAATAAAAACGATGACGAGGTCACACAAAAAACCACAAAAGGTACTGAAATATAGTGACAGAAATGTCATTTCCTTTATAACTGTGGAAATCCTGTCTATATTAATGCATTTTGTAACTACACTTTTGAAGTTGCATCTGTCAATGTTTTCCAAACAAGACTGAGAATTCATTAATTCTTTTTTCAAGGAGTATTATCTTGATGATTTGGACAGGATGTTTTTGACAGTCTAATTCTTTAAATTATACTTCATACATTGTTTATACTCTCATTATGTTTTATACTCTCATTTATGTATTAATATGATCAGGGAGGAGCTTTTACACTGCATACATTTGATTGTTTTCATCTGCTATATGACTTTGTTTTTAAATTATAAAGTTATAAATCATGATAATTTTTTTCTAACCTTTTGATGACCTGGAAAAGCACCAAGTTTTATTTCAGCTTCAACAAAACCTTCTTCATCCAATGTTACTACTTCCCCATTATCGGCATCTTTCCATTTTGGGGAGGTCACATTGTGAACCAGCTTAATTGCCACTGATTTGTGCACGGTATTAGTGTTTGCCCAGTATATTCCAACTTGAAAAGCTTCCTGTAAGTGAAAAATGACTGATTATAATTTGTTGAAAATTTGATACACTTCTACTAAAGTTAAATGCAGTTTCCAGTATGAAATCAATCTCAATTCATCTCTTTCTCTCTCTGATTACCTCTGATGCAGGACAAGGATAGATGAAAACACAATGCAGTATGGGACTGATCCTCATGGTGGAATCAAGACCATAGTCTTCACTGAGACCCCTCTAATAGGTAGACCTTTTGTTTATTAACAGACATACATGGGGGAAAAAAAACTAGGGCAAAATAAACAGGATGTATCAGATTGCCCAACTGGAATTGACAAGCTGCTGTATCAAATTATTTTGATTCTTTCAAAAATAAAGAATATGAGGGTTGTAATAAACAGTACGTGAATAGCCAAGCTAAGATATGTGAGAAGATCCATTACACAAAACTCTCAATTCAGGAAGGCATCCTGAAAGCAGGCATCCTAAAGAATCTTCCTTCTGTGTAATTTACCCTATCCCATTAACAAATCTTTCTTGGCAGCATAAGAACTACGAAACACCTCCACCCAAAACACACTCAGACTAAATATTCCTTCCAGGCTGTCAGCTTTGCTTCTGTGCTCAACACACTTCTCAAGTGACAGGTCAACACAGCAGGAGCCAAAGTCTATATTTGGCCTTCACAGCAATTTACTTGGGCTGCTACACTATGCCCATGTTGTGGATTCATTGGCTGGATTGGAAGGAAGTAGAGAAGGCTGCTGGATCAGATGGCATGCAGGCCTGCTTCCACAGTGTCTTTCAGTTTTTAACTATGCATGCTAAAGACACGTTATTCTTCAAACATTGCTATCCAGTATGTTATGCTACACAGTGTGACAAATCTCGATTGTTATTTCTATTCATCATATGCCTAACAGACAAAGTGACTGGAAAGTGGGAATCATCTGGATTAATAACCATTCTTCAGAATCAGAATGTTTAGCATCTGTGCCTGTTAACATGAATAGCAAAGTTACCTTGAAGTTAGGAGGTATAATTACTTTCCCAGTAGGTACTTGAAGAATGATCTTCTCTCCTTCAAACAGCCAGAGATCCCACTTGGACTGATTGATAAGCAGAGCCCAAGGCAGGAGTTCTATCAGAAGAGTTTTAACACATGGTTTCCACACTGACAGCTTTACTCGCATTGGGCTATCCCACTGGGACAGTTGGTCATTGCTGTTCAAAAACAAATAAACAAGAAGATAAAGTCAAAGGAATAATTAATTCAAGATTACAAATGATGTCATTTTCAGAAATTTGAAAGGCTTTTCTGGTTTTGAAATAGAATAACAATTTCCTCTTACATTATCATTCTGGAACATACTGAGACACTGTCAGACAGATCTACCTACATGTAGGCTATAAAGACATATTTTTAACTGCATGAGCTCAATCTAAATTTGGTCAAATAAAGAAATGCCTTAATGGAATTACCACTATACTTCAGAAATAAACACGTGACTTTTGTAGTAATAAAATCACATTTCAGTTCAGTTTTTTTTCAGCAACTCTTCCTACAGCAGCTTCCTGTTTCTTTAGTGAAACAAACAGCTACTGAATCAAAATCTAGAGCTATGGTAAAGAAGGTGCCTTCACCAAAATATAGTTTCATTTTTTTAATCCTTGCTGATGCAACCTTCTCAGTGTAGTCAAGGGCAGCCTCTAGACTGACCTCCATTTTTTTCCCACCTGCAACGGATTCTGTAGCTTATATACAGAAATCAGGTAATTACTTAAAACATATTCCATGTTGCTCACATACAGTCTTCTTCAACAAGATTTCAGTTTATTCCAAAAGGCAATGCAACAACCACGAAGAAGGTTTAGCAGAGAATTACCTGTCTGAATCCTTCTTATTATATGGCCATGCAGGCTGGGGAGGATCAGTGGTGCCATAGAACTCGGACAGTATTTGGTTGGCATTGCCACCTGGATGGGATTTAGTCGCTATCTGTTTAATTAGCGTGGTTGAGATAGGAACTGCGCACTCTGATGGATCATCTTCCTCCCTGTCATTGAAAACAGATTCAGTCACTTCCGCAACAAGATCAAGCATTAGTAGTGTTAACATTTTCTTTAATGAAGCTTTCCAAGAGTAATCTGCAGTAAGAAAACTCTCAAAGTAATCATGGATAAATCAAGTTACAATGTCTAACAAATTCCTGAGCATTAACTGACATGCAGGAATTTGTTATGACACTGTAATGACTTTTGTGTCTGAGACACTTCAATATTCTGAAAAATACATTTAACGATCATTTAGAAATTTATTTTTCAAAACACAAAAATGTGAACTGCTTAAACAAGCAAATGCCAATGTTCTTAGAATAGTTATACCAACTTTAATATTTCCTATTATATCATTTCAGGCCAGATATGTTTGTTTCGTTGTATCTCCTCTGCATATGCCATACTCTTGGAAAAAATGTTAAAGTGTAAATTATTCCTTCTTTTCCATACAAATGAGCCGTTCTCAAGGAAAGTGAGTATTTTACCTGGCTTGAAATGTCAGGTGGTGTGTAAGATCAGGTTCTATATTTTGCAGTGCCTTCTCCTGTCCCTTCCCTGGAACCACTTGCGTTTCATTCAAACCCAGACTTCTTTTCTCTAAATGTATGATAATTGGGTCGGGAAGATGGCTCCTTACAATGAAAAGAGGGCTGAAAACAATCTACAAAAAGAATATAACAATTTTAGCTAATTTTAGTCCAGCATTACAATTGTTGAAAAAAGCTATTAATAAATCTCTAAAGCGGGTCATTTTGCCCTTAATTTATTATACGACACACAAGGCATAAACATTTAGATTTCAGAGACCTTAAATGTACTTACTAATCGTTGCTGCACATGAGAGTTGGGCTCTAAAGTCAAAATTGTGCACCACACATATGTAATTGAACTCTTTGAAGATGGTACCTGTATGCAGAGAGATCAGCAGCATTACACTAAAATTATCTGAGGATGATATTGTTCAATATTTCATCATATCAAATAGAAGTCTAAACACAAAGTCCCCAGTTCTCTCAGACATTTTTTATGCTATATTCCACATACCTATTTCTTGTCATACCTGAATGACAGTGCTGTGTTCTGTATGTTTAGAACTTAGACATACGTCTCGGGACCACTCTTCATCTCCTGTAGCTTTCACACTCAGTTCGGTGAGCTCATGGCTTTCTAGGACATATGAAGGCAACTTCTGCTTGGCTGCAAGGCACTTGATGTGTTCTTTAACAACAGCCTGTCCATCCTGACTAATGTAATGCTGAACCACTTTCAGTTCAATACTTTCGGAAAGGTAACTACAGACTGTCTGTCTTCCACAGATTAGGATCTAAAACACACAAAAATATGCAGCTCATACATAAATGATTGTGAAAAAGGTCAAAATTGAATTACAGAGTGAAAACCTGTACAAGAATAATCTCCCTGTTTTAGGTTGTCCCAAGCACTGCTGAAGGCGGTGAATCACAGAATCACAGAACGTTAGGAAGGGTTGGAAGGGACCTCAAAAGATCATCTAGTCCAATCCCCCTGCCGGAGCAGGAACACCTAGATGAGGTTGCACAGGAAGGCGTCCAGGCGGGTTTTGAATGTCTCCAGAGAAGGAGACTCCACAACCTCTCTGGGCAGCCTGTTCCAGTGCTCTGTCACCCTCACTGAGAAGAAGTTTCTTCTCAAATTTAAGTGGAACCTCCTGTGTTCCAGTTTGTGTCCGTTACCCCTTGTCCTATCATTGTTTGTCACTGAGAAGAGCCTGGCTCCATCCTCGTGACACTCACCCTTTAAATATTTATAAACATGAATAAACATGAATGGCAAAACATTATTTTTATTTGCCAATGTATGTGCAATTTCATAGAAACCCAAGCATTAAAACGCTTGAAATACTGCTAAGGCAGTATCTGGGCTTGAAAGAAGCATGTAACATATCCACTTCCATTCCCACTGAACTCAGCAGCACTGCCCATGGCTGACATAGCTCTGGTTTGGATTTTAAGAGTACTGTGTTGGTCTCTGAATGCTGAGTCCTTTCTGAGCAGACACAGTGACGTACTTCAGAACAAAGATTTCTACTGACAACCTCACATCCCGACACAATCCAGTGATCCAGACCTTTCAGTATGTTTTTTGCTCTGAAGCTCATCATTCCATTAAATGACTGTACCATAATTCTGTATTTAAATGCACCCACCTAGAAAATGACCAAATTAGACTTTGAATTGTTGCTGTCCGTCATACATTATTTATTGTAGAACATATATCTGACTTTTTCTAAGCTATACAGCTTAGAAACAACATTCCATGTGTATCCCCGCTACAACCATATTCATTTACTTTTCATTAATGAGGGTGCACACCATAGCTACAACCAAACCAAGCAAAGTCTCAGCAGGGCTTTTGGTGACGCCAGGCACTGTTCTTGTCTGATCAGTTGTGTTTCTGTTGTGCAGCATAAGGCCCTCTGATGTTTTCATGAGCTGAACACGTTATGGCCACCACATGCTCTGGCTTCTGCCAATGCAGGCAGAATGACTGCAGTGTTCTTACAGATCTCTTTACAAAGATAGGATGCGAAAAGGTACTGCACAGCAGCCTGTTTTAAAATGTTAATTTGGTCATTACTTCTCTTTATAACAATATGAAAGCCTGAATTACAACCCAGAATAAGATATGAATAGCTTCTTAAAAAAATACAAATTCTCCTTCTCAAGAGCTTAAAACATGGAAGAGATTGTGTAACCTAGCACTGTCAGAATTTACAAACCATGTAAAGGAATGTTTACTGGAACATGTAAAATGTGTGGTGGTAATTGAGCTTTTAAATGCTAAGATCCATACCAAAGTGAAGAAAAAGAGTTGTAAAAACTCTCAAAAATGCCCCCAGAAGACTGTTATACTTGTCTTTTTGCAGATCCCAGCAGGAGACAATAAATAAAGTGACTAATTTATGAATACATAACAGTTTAAACTACTCATGTTATTTTTTCCAAACTGGATCAAATACTTACTAGCTTTTGCACTCCACTGAGCTGCTCAACCTTGATTATAAGTGATGCTGTCCGGCCCTTGTACTGAATAGTACGAATAAAGGTCCCTGTATTGTCCACACTGAATGGTTCAGACCACCGCCAGTTTCCCCAGCCTTCAATACAGATGTGTAACAGCTGGAAAGAAAGCAATTACTACTTCAGTACATAACTGGGAAAATAGGATAGGAATTCCCATGACAGGGAAATATTCTTGGTTTTAAAACTCAGCAATGCCAAGCACATCAGTTCTCTGAATGATCCACTTATTTTGTGCTTTCAGATACGAACAGAAGAATCAGCAATACCGTAAGAAGGCTCTGCACCATGCATTTCTATACATTACCTGCTTTAACAGTGTATTTAGGATGGTAAAATCAAGCACACAACTGTTCAAAATAAAGGTTATAAAGATTAGAGAGCATAAAACAGGAAATAAGAGATTTTCTTTACTGCCCTTGAAATTGTTCTAGAAATCCACCCTCTTTATTACCAGCAAGGTGATATGGAATGCAGGTCCAGGCCAGATTTTTGGCCTTCAGAATAAGACAGAAAATTACAAATGTCCTTCCCTTCACAATAAAGAAGAATGCAAATCTGTTTGTATGTATACTGGTATAGCTCAGAGATATATGTGTGTTAAATGTAGAACTTTGCATATTGCTGAGAGATGGGAAACATCTCATTTCTTACACAAATGTGGTGGCAAGTTCAAGCTTGACTGCATGAAAAGAAATTTAACTGCATAATTATACTCCCTATGTGATTTATTCCGGAAAAGGAGTGGCTTTTTTCCAGTTTAACTAAAATCACTTCCAGAGCAATATAGTCTTTCATCATCTGAAGAGACTTTCATCCATTTACCCACCATACAAACTTACCTCTATCCCATGGAGATTCTTTAAGCCAGAGTAGTGAAAATTGGTACTGTTCCATGTAGGTCAATGAAGTTACATAAATTTACGCCAGCTGAAGATCTGGCTATTTAGTTCTGCATAGATCTTTTGTGGCTGTGCAAACTCAAGAATGTGAGTTATATATAAGGGATCAAAGCAGTAAGCATTCTGGGTAAAATTTATTCTTTGCAGAGGGCCAGCACAGAGCCTAAGCATCACGTAAGTCCTTTAAAACAGTTATATAAAAGGCCTTGTGGGAATTCTCTCTTGAGGATTGAATTTCACTCTGATTTTGGACATCTGTCATTAATTAATTTAAGTAATTGAGAACAGGATCAGGCCCAAGTTTGATTATTTACATGTGCAAAAACTGAAACTTGTAAATAATATTTTCTCCCGTGATTTGCTTCCAAAGAGAGATAGCACTGGCCATCATAGATCTGGCCAGTTGGACTTAGTGAATGGCTGGGTGTTGGGGTTTTTTCATTGTTTTAAGAAACAACCGCAGCAACAACTTTCAAAGATATTACAACTCAGTAGCCTGTTTGCAATTTGTGGTATCCTCAGCACAAGTTACACACAGAACAATAACATCCATTCAGTGGGTGGCTTTTGAATTTGCAAGAGTGATGACTGTTGCATTCAGATTCAAATTAGTTTTAGGCTGGAAGCACAAAGGCTAATATGTGCCAGGGTGCACATGGGCATGCATCTGGATGTGCAAATGCGTGGGCACAGCTTTATACTCAAGAATTCGTTGAGGGAAGCTGTGCACTAGGACACTCAAACCCATAAACAAACACGTCGCGTTGATTCCTAAGTATTAGTTACAGAAAAGGAAAAACAAAACAACACAAAAAATCCAACTGCAGTGGCTGGAATCAGTTCAGTTTCTTACAGAGGCAGTTGGGAATAAATCTCATCACATACGAAAACTAAGAGAAACAAGGAAACTGTTTACTTTGGAGAGACTGGTAGCTGGAAATGACAGCCAAAAAATAAGAAAAGGTACTAAGTGGTCAGTCTCAGCTCAAAGGCACACAAAATACAGTGAGCTCCAAAGACAGATGTCACATAAATGCCATAATTTATGATTAGTAATTGTACATAGCTCCAACATTAGGATGTCTCCCACCCTGTATAAACAGCTTTGCTCATGAGTTGAATGTTCCCAAGGAGCGCGCTGTCAGCTTTCCATGAGCAGTTATTAGCTCCCAAATGCCGCCTTGCTAATTTTCTTTGTAGCGCAACAATCAGTCTGCATTTAACTTCACAGTTCAGAAAGAAAAATAAAAAGAGCTATTATCATATGTGGGCAAATTCTTATTTTATAAACATACTATTTGTATACTGGGAAGTGCTACATATAAAGGGAACAGCTGTTGTAAGTTATTTTAAAGATACCTAATATATTTACATTAATGACATAACAATATAAGAATTGGGTACTGCGTACGTTTATTTTTGAGCCAAGAAACTGCATTCCATGAAAACGCAAAGGGATCTCTGGGTGAATCAGTTATTTAATAGTGAGATTTCTGGAAAACGTGGCTAGAAGTAATTAGCAAATGACACTAAGTGATATAGAGATATATGGCAGGAAATAAAAATTGAAGCAATTTTACGAAATTAAGTAATCAGTTGTTAACATTATTTCAGCAGAAGACGTCATAATAGATGGTGTTAGATACTCAACAAGACAGAACTCTAACATTATAAAACTGGCCTAATACTACAGATTCACAGAAATTGCCATGTAACTGCCTTTCATTTATCAAGCTTTAAGTAAATTCTCAGTATATATTAGACACTCTGCTTAAAAAAACTTCAACAAGTATCACTAAGTACAGTACATATACTAGGGGAAAAGAGAAGTCATTGCAAAAACATACAAAAAATATTCAATGGACTTCAAAAGCATTCTAACAAATATAATCCAGCAATTTATAGCTTAGAGAGAATTTAAAACAGACTATCTAGTGTATATATGAACAAAAGCACTCATTTGTGTAACCATTTGATTTCTGCATTTTCTGTTAGGGAAACATATCAACAGATAACACAGAGTTTTTGTTTTGACTAGACTTAACAGGGTTTGGATCTGTAATTCTGAGCCATTATCAATTTCTGTTTCGAGAGGGATAGAAATTGCCTTCAGGGAAGCAGACTAAGATGAGGCTGCTCCTACTGAAGCGAGTGGCTAGAAAAGCTGTATTCTTTATCATGTCTCTTCACAGAACATTTCTATGCACTCCTGAAAAATTATGTAGGTTTTCAGCTAGATGTGTGAGTGAAGGATATGATCTGAGTAAATAAAGCTAAGTGTCATATGACGAAGCATGAAGACGAAAATGGGGGATTAAAAATGAGACTAAGAATGGAGCCCGTCCAGAAAAGGCAGCATTTTCCAGCTGTATAAGTAATTTAAAGCTTGTGCCCTCAAAATGCTTAGTGATACAAATTCAATTTCTGCTTTGCTTGTACATCCACCAAAGTTAACTTGGTTTCACTGTTGTTAGATTATATCTGTCTTCTAAGTTAAACTATAAAATGCTTTTTGGGAAGAATAAGGGTTATTGCTCTCAACTCTGAGAGACTGGGAGGAATCAAGTGAGGACCTGGTTAATGGTGTGGAAGCAGTTGGTTATTTCAAAAGACATGAGACAATAAAATAAAAGCTGCGATGATGCAGCAGCACAGAGGAAATGGAGATCTGGAGATGGGAACTGAATTCTAAGACTTGAAGCTAAAGCGATTTTTAATGGGAAAAATAAAGGAGAAGGATGATCGGTACTTTCTGGTTGTGTATTCAGGATACAAGGTGGCCCCTGACCAGGATTAGGACTTACAGCAGTAAAGCCAATTAGTATTTGTGAAAACAGTGAATGAAATGTTCATTCTTTACATTGACAGCTGCAGCAGCCACCAAACCAGTTTGGCTTCATTTTCTCATGGGACCTGGAGATCTGACCAGTTCTACACCATTGTCCCTTGTAAGACAAAAGGCCAGCATGGAGCATGAGAGAAAGCAATTTCCATCACCCTCACACTGGCTAGTAGAAAAAAGTTCACACTTGACAGACAAACTCTGACCCGCGGCAGCTCCTGGAGGTGCTGTGAGCCTCAGCACAGCCTGGAAAGCAGGCCTGAACCTCACAGGTACAAACTAGCTCTGCACACTGTGGGAAAGAAGGTTAAGGAACAGCAACCAAATCATGAGGATTCACGTGATTCATGGATAGTATCAATCTCTATCTGCCCTGGATATTATCTAGGAAGTCAATTACATATAATATAACCATTGATTTTGAGTGTAGGACTGCAAAGGAAAGTAACAATATATTTCTCACTTCTTGAATCATGTAAAATAACATGATTTTTTTTTTCCTGATGTTTTTCTGTAAATGACCGGGGAGAATTATGTAAAGTAAAGAAGGCTGTGCAGAGAATCTGTAACATCCTTAAACAATAAAACAGGAAAATATCCTGATAATAACTTGATACATAAGTCACAGTTTCTAAGTTTGAACCCACAGAGCACTGTATATTATCCTACACTTTACATAACCCAGTACCTGAAAGTATGGCAACTTGGAAGTAAATAACAATGAATTATGATCCTGCTGGAGATGCAACATAGATAAAAATTTGGCTTCAGGAGAACAAGGAGGAGATTCTTAAAGCTATTTCCAAATCTACAACTGTCTTTAAAAATTATGTTTATAAAATTCTAGCAGAAGTTGTGCTTTGCAGGCACACTATTCAAAAGAAGAGAAGAAAAACTTCAAACAGGTTCCAGTGAAGGTATTATTTATGTGCTAACTACTACTAATATCAAGAATTTATAAATGTACATGCAGAGGAATAGAAAAGCAAGTGATGGAGATACTTTTCCCTCTAATTCCATACAAGTAGCAAGAAAGTGGCACATAGCTGTTTCAGGCATATTTACTTACTTTGATAAAAAATAAATCTATTTTGTTAATAACCAGTAACTGGGCCACGTTCTCATTGCCCAAATCAACATTGAAACTGATTTTTACCCACTACGCCTGTTGCTTCAAGTTAAGGATGCTGAAAAGTGAAAACGGGCTGCTATTATAACCCTGGGAGAAGACTCTGCAGAAAGGTTTAGGAGCTGCTACTTTAAATGCAGACTTCAGCCATGCAACACCATGTTTTGCAAGGAAAGCAAAATATCCATTATTCTTTGCTTCTTCAGAGTACTCTGCTGAAGTTTGGGCGTGGGGGAAAAGCACTAGTAATAACTACCATGTTATAGAGGATTTTTGCTGTTTATTTGCAAGCAAATAATTTCTGTAGAATACAATCAGGAGACTCCCCCAGGAATAGCCAGTTTTTACATTTGGGACTCTCCAACTGCCTACTGTCCTGCAAGACAGAATTCCTTAACTCGACGTGAATTGCTAGGAGGATCTGATCTCTTCTAACTTCAGAGTTTTACCCTGTGTATCATATGCTCCAGTTCTTCTCCTACAAAACACAGCTGTCTTGGAGACAAACATGACTTTTGACATAACTGGGGCCCATCCCACAAAGCAACTTGAAGATCAAGATAAGGAGCGCAGACTGGATCCAATAATAACGTAGGAGCCAGTGTTGTCTGTAGAGCACAAGAGTGATGTAGCTTCTCTCCCCTTTTAATGATGTCTAACAGACCTCTAACTTTCATTAAAATCTGCAAAAGCAACTCACGAGGTCTGGCAACTTTTGCTAGAATTGCTTAAACCTCAAATATCATCAGTTTTGGACTTTCCCCAACTCTGAAAGGGACCATATAGTTGGGGGGTATCTTATCCCTAAGGAAGGTCAAAACCTCATGAAATCTGAGGAAAACATGGGGGATGGAGCGGAGTAGAAGGGCGAGCATTGGACCTCAGACTTATTACTGAAATATTAGCCAAACTAGCGAGACTTGCAGGAATCAGAGTGAAAGTTAAAAGGGAAAGGTTAGGTTCCCTGAAATGTAGAAGATCCGGGCTGGGAAAAAACCAAGGAAGGAAGGAGCTTTAAGTTAAGCCAAACAGTTGGAGGGACGTCATCAATAGCTGATAAATCCAAATCCTTGGTGTGCTATAGCTGTTTTCATAACATGGAAAAGTTGAACAATTTTTAATTATAGCCTGTAGTAGCTTTATTAATATAAAAATTAATTCTCAAGGTAAAGAGAGCATCATATAACTACCTGCTACTACAAAAATAACTTATTTTAGGTATATATATTTAATTGTGTTAAATAATTCAAATGGGCAATTACTGCATCTCTCACTATGCTTAATTAGCAAAAGAAAAATGGAGAATTTTATTGATGTGAATGTGAAAGAAATACAATCCTTTTAAAACTATTTATTTTCATTTAACTGAACTGCCTTGCCATACTAAAAAAACATTTTGCAGAGGTTAAATAAAGTATTTCATGGCAACTGCTGCTTCTTAGTGCCTGTGTAACAAGAAACATGAGCCAGCCGAAGTTGTGCAAGTTGGTTTTCTTTCCCAGTAAGAGAATGTGGTATCTAAGACCTTGTCCTAACTCATTTTATCCCCAAGAGTAAGTCAAGTAAGTCAAGTATGAACTAATGCCTGGAGGGAAGTCCCTGACTCCAGAAGTATGGTTTATTTCACATTTATCTCACAATCTGCTCTCAGAGTTCTTAAAATTCACTAACTTGGCAAGTTGGGAATTATCATGAGAAATGAAATAATTTCATAACTATGAAGTCATCTAGCATTCCATGAATATGACACTTGGAGGGTTTGTCCATGCTTGGGCACTATTCTGACCTTTGGATAATAAGCTGTTAAGATAGTTTTGCATGGAAACTATTAGAAAAGTGCCATAGCATAATAGGGACAACCTGATGTCTTAATTGAGTCGTCGTTTTCATTTCAAGGATTTTTATCAATAGTTGAGAAAATTTACATGACAACATTTGTAATGATATTTAAACAAACTTATTTTGTATGACCTAAAATGACAAAGGATTGTGAAGCTCAGACGAACTACCTTTCTGAAGCATGCAAAACTTACAGTGATTTGTATTTAACATTAAGAAAACAAACAAGGCTTATAGATGGACACCAAGATTCTCTGACCTTTGTAAAGAAAATTTGCTTCTATCTCTACAGTATGTGGGAAACTTGTGCTTCCGTATATTTTCAGCGAAATTACCTCAGTGCCATTTTTAAGTCTCTGAATTTCCCAGCAAGAGATGGCTGTTCAAAAATGTTAAAGGAGTAGCAATACTCTTGAAAATAGTCCAAGGGCTGGGACAAGGGAGGTAGAGCCCCCTACTAGAAGAGCCTGCTGGCCAGCAATGTGGTTGAGTCAAGAGTGAGCTGTTAGCTTTGCCATCTCCTGGGACGTGGGAATCCAACATGATACTCCCAACTGTTTATCAGGCCAGTTCTTCAGTGAATCTGAATCTGACCAGAGCAAAACAGAATGGGGAAACCCCTTGACATCACCAACTTTCTGCTAAAGAATGAATATCCAAAAAATGAATCTGAAGCTCCTACTGCCACCTCACCCACTCTCTAGGGTGTAATTAGGTCTTCTGCTGGACTTTTCCACCTTTCACCCTGCACTTTTTTTTCATTTACTCAGAAACTTACATAGCAGCCACAAAATTGAGTATTTTGCACTGCTCAAGTCTGTCACTGAAAGGACGAGCTAAAGATTAATGTTTTAATAATTAAGTTTTCGAGGTGTTGGATGGTTAACACCATATGTTATAAGGTGGTCTTTAGCAGTTCGGCTGCAACTGACAGAAAGTATCAGCAGCAAGCTGCAATTTTATCGCTTTTACTTTTCACTTTGCTTGAGATAATCCTCATTTTCAAAACTCTTTTCAGTTTGCACCATTATCAGATATACACTGTTATTAGAAATACACCATTATCAGAACTACACCATTAGTAGAACTATCTAGAATGATGGTCAAAAAGAGGATTCTCCCAACTGAGCAATTTCATATAAGTAACCAGAAAATGGACAGGTAAAAACGTTAAGAGGAAAGTCTCACTTAGTTCTGGTTTTATTTATAATTGTTTTAAACATTTCCTTCTTTTTCCATGTGTTTATGAAAAAGTTTAAACTATTTTTTGGGTGGTGGCTACAAAAGCAAAGGCTAATTGGTTATGAAACACGGGTCACACTTAGCGAGCTTTCGACAAGCCTGGTTGTTCTTTCTCCCTCACACAACCAGAGAAAGTTATGTCAAATTGTAACCCAAGTGCGAGTGCTGTCACCTTGGGGATCCTGTCTCACAATCTGACACTGGCCCAATGGCACAGAGCACCATCACCTATTTGAGTTGGGCTAGGGCATCACAGGTGTTCTGCTTGTATGAGAAGACATATGCCCTTTCTGAAAATGTGACAAGGGACGTACAGTTCTCCAGTGTCTCTAAGTCTTCAACAGTTCCTCTCTGTGCACTATTGCACCAGCGCATACGGTTTATAACAACTCCTCTGTTGCTGGAGTGAGATGGACCTTTATGAGCCTGCCTTCCTCTTAACCTACGCCTTCACTTCAGTGTCAACTGCAACTGTTTACTGTGGCTGAATTCGCTCTGCACAGATTACCGCATTCATGTAAAATCCAGTACTTTTGCATATCCACCAACTGACATATGAACAAAAAACACAGTAAATTTGCCATCTCTGCCTCCCAGTGAAACTTGAAACTCATCAGCAGTGAAAGTGGGCACAGCTCCTGTTCAGAATTACCACCCAAACTTCACTTTCTTTCTCACATGCTAAGGCCGGTATTTTCCAGGTCTCTAAGGGAGTTAGAAACCCCCCCATCCACTACACTTCACTGCTAGGATTTGTAAAAATTTCAATAACTCTTCAGCGCAGGACTGCTGCTCAGCAAGGGGTGGCACAGGTCTCTAGTCTCCCACTCAGCGGGAGCTGGGTAATATTAAAAAGAGAAAAGGAATGGCTTTGGTGTCTCATAAACACTTTTTTTTTTTTTAAGATTTAAATTCTTGCCCGATCTTGAATTAAGATGAAAAGTCCATTTTCACCACCGCTCAAGAAAACCAACAACATGGTTTCATTGAAGTATTTCCTGTTGGTAATTTTAAAATGCTTTATTTCAGTTTCAGTGTTTATCCTTAAAAACAAAACACCCAAGAAACAGAAACTGCATTATTTAAACTATATAAGTGGGGTGTTTCTGACAATTTCAAATCCTTTCTAATGCAAGCACAAGCTGAGTTGAGAGATTTGTCCAGTTTGACCCTGTTCTGCAAACAATTTCAGTGAACAGATGCTTCTGGTAAAAACAATTCATTAAAAAAATTCCCCAAACCTCTAATGTACATCACAGAAAACAGACACCGATCACTTAGTTATAAAAACCTGGCAAGCGATCTTCCTATGCTTTTTTTCAGAAGCTTCAGTTTCCACAACCGCTCAGTTTTACAGAAAGTGGTCGTGCACATCCAGTTCTACCCTGGAGTAACTTCTAAACACATCTGGCTTTCCTCACTCTTTGTTTACCTTTCCTCCCTGATGCAGCCCCAGTGTGTGGCTCCTGAAAGAACCGGAGCATTAGAGATAGTTGAGAGCATAGAGAAAACCAGAGAATCAATGCATAAAGCCACCAGTCAGCTTTAGCAGTTGCTGTTTCTGACGTACCTGTGGGGACTTGTGAGAGCGCCAGCTGTACTGGTGACTGTGGAGACTAGCCAGCAAAATATTTTCATCAGTATCCACCTGGCCAAACCGCAGTGTCTCTTGTGTGTCATTACAGATCACAAAATGGCTGAAGACCAACTCCTCTGCCTCAGGGCACTGGTTCTGAAAGGAAAGGGATATGGGAGCCAGTAAGCATCAGATTAATTGCAAGACATTTGGCAGCTGTCTGCCCAGTGGCGACTGTTACAGTACAGAAATGCGTCAGGATCTCTTGCCATTAGCTTTGCTCTCATAGTACTCTATTCTCTGCAAAAACTAGTGTTTGGTTTGACAAAATACATCCTAAGACTTAAAATATTTTACTTCATGTTTCTGTACTGCAAGTTTTAAAAGATCTAAAACTACAATAAACACTAAATATCCATCTTATGTAAAAGACTTCAACAGAATTAAATTCAGTTGGAAATGACATGTCACATAGGGCAGGTGGGGCACTACCGGTTGAGCAGAGAGGCATGAAGAGGTTTCTCCATGCTTGATAACTGATCCCTCAAGTCAAAAGGCTGCACTTCCTCTTCCCCAGCTGCTGCTTCTACTTTGCAATGTTGCTGTGGATCAGCAGCAGAAGATTCTCTGTCTCCTGACACCGCAGCACTTAAAAAAATAACTAAGGAAAAAGCAGGAGACATGGGGAGAGTATTTTCACAGCTTCACAAGGCTAGTTTGAAAATGCATCATGCAATTTGACAATCTAACAGGAAAAATCCAAAACTATCATAGGTCTTAAAAGTATTTTAGATTTTACTATACTTTTTCTCCTGCTTGCAGCATCCTTCCATCCCTCTCTTCCTGCTTTTCATCTGGCTGCTTGTCACTCTGTTGACACAATGAGACTATATGATAGTCACAAAAATAACCAGAGCTACAGGTCTGCCGCCCCTGAAGGCATGGACTATAATCCCCGATATGGGAGAGGTCAGAGTGTGAATGACAATTTGATTTGGAGATCACCTCTCATATATTCCTGTCCAAGTCACTACTGGGCTGGCACCTTCCACTTACAAGCCACTATCTAGCAACCGTAACAATTACTCCAGGAAAGCAACACTTGGATAGTCTTCATGCAATTTAATGGATACAACACAAAGAATTAATCTTCTTGTGCTTTTCGTCACCTCTTTTTGACCCATCTTTCCTAGCACACATTTTTGACAATGCTTTATTGTTGGTTGGTTCCCTTCTCTCCACAATATAGCCCAGCTGCTCTTTTCTCATCCTTTCTTCCCATGACATTTTCTCTAACTTATGAGACCTCCATGGTCTTTGAGAGCTGATTCTGTTTCCTCTCTTTGCTCTCTCAGTGGACCTTTTAAACGGACATAATGAAGCTAGCACCTCCTCTGTCTATGATCATATGGGTCTCCAGTTCTTTGATAACTGTGCCTGGAAGCCTGCAGAAATTCAGACATCAAACAAGAGAGAGAAAAAACTACTTCCTCATAGATCCCTATGGATCCTTAGTTATCCATGAAAAAGTTTGATACTTTGCTTGTAGCACATTGCTGGGTGATACACATGGAACAGATTTCCTGAAAAGAGAAGTGTGCAAGGTATGTCCAATTTAGCATCCTTGAATGCATGTTCACTACTGTTATTAACTTCAGAAGAACCTAAGGTGCAGGTTGCAATTCCTTTTGTGACTGAATGTCAGAATGGTTGGCTGGGAGTGTTTGTACAAAAAATTATAGACCCTAGGAGTATTTAAGCATGAGAATATTTAAATTAAGGCTTCTCTCCAAATCTTACAAATTCTTCCGCATAAGATCAGGTATCTTCTATGAAACAAGAATCAGGTGTGCATAACCAAAATCTCACTTTTTCAAAGCAGTAAAATTCACTACAGAGCAATATGTCTGTATCACATTCAGTAGCAGATCCCGGGTATGCTAAAGGCTGACATTTACAGTGCCACTTCAGAGTACAGAGTTTATTTTGGCATTTTCTAGTGATAGATCTATGACTTTTTACTGTCAAGCTGCCATACCCACATACCCAAAAGTCTACCACAAATAGATATATTTTCCTGTTACAGCTTTGCAAAATGTTCTTTTTGAAAGGGAGGATTTACTATCGATAGAGCCTACCATGTTGTTACAGTCAAACCTAGGTATAATACCAGGGGACTTTAAGAAATTTTTTTAGTCCAATACATTTTCTTGCTGGTTACACAGACTGGAAGAACACCACCAGAAGATGATGAACTTCCTTCTTGTTAACTAACTATTACTGTCAAACTGAGTTAACATAAATTGCAGGTTCTTGCTTATTCTGAAGAGAAAAGGGAAACTAGCAAGCTTCATTTTCCTTTTTGCCTTCAGTTTTTGGCATGCACAGAACTCCTAAACTGTACTGGGGGAATATTATCCCAATGGGAATTATTAATAGACTTGCACACATTTTGGTGCTGATGGATGACTAGTCTTAAATGCTAGGTTTGCTACCAGAATACACTGCTTTTAGCAGCAATGCCTCATGGAGTGAAGCAAAAGATATATTTTAAGCTAAATTTTATAACAGTTCCAAAGTTTTAACCAAGGAAACACCAAGATTTCTATAATTAACTGCTGCATGCTGCCAGGGTTAAGAGAGAGAGCTACTGATGCTCCAAGTCTTGATAGTAACAGCTGACTAAAGGACAGCCAAGGAAGCTTGGGGCTGCTTTAGCTCAGTACGGCAACTGCGCATTGCACAGGTGAGATTCGCTGCTGAAGTGTGACAGTAGGAGCTTCTACAGCAAGCAGAAAGGGACAAAAGAAATCAGCAAAAGGAGAGAGCAAAGAAAACT
>NW_010193570.1:0-4480 GCF_000695765.1 Mesitornis unicolor | reverse complement strand
AAAAAGAGAGTGTAGGAAACCCAGACATAATAAAAACAAACAGAACTGGGCCATTTGTGTGGCAGCCATGCTGAAGGCTGAATGATGACTCCAGGAGCTGAAAACCCCTAAGTGTGGATTAGGGAAAAAAATGCTCTCTCTGAATTAAAACAGCAAATCAAAAGAATCAGCAAGAGATCAACAGCCTGAATCAGATACAGATTAGGGTTAGTTCCTGGGGGACAATGTCCTGCCCCTCTTTAGATCATTTTTCAACTGTTCTTCTCTCTCAGAGAGGCCTGGAAAGTGTTTCTCCTTTATTGGGCTTTCAGATATTTTATGAATTCTATTCAGAGAGGGTAAAAACATCCCACATAACATATTAGTCACCAGGCTTTCCCCATCTCAAGACTTTCTGCTCACGTCTCAGCTCACAGCTATTTCAAAGCATTTCTGGGATTGGGAAAAAACCCAAAACATAAAAGCCTTGGCCTCTTTATATGCACAAAGTTATTTTCTGTGTGCTTCTCAAGCTACCAAAGACCCGTGCAAGCCTTCTCTCTCACACATATATACATGCACGTACACTCTCTCTCTCTAGTACTTAGCAATGCTTTTTGGACATAAAAGGCTTTAGCAATTTTCTTATCTCCCTCAAAATTCCTCTAAGAGAAAAGAACATTTTCCTTCTGACTCTTTAAACTCCATTCTCATGGCAGTATCCTCAAATTATCAGCCAGAAAGTTAAATTGCAGCTAAATGCAAATTTTCTGAATCCTTTGCCTTTGTTCTTTGTGCTTACGGTAGAAGATGGGTAAACTACTGTGATCATAGACGTCCTTCTGACTAATCCCAGCTCATTAAGAAAACCTATGCAATTGCCAACAGAATGGTTAAACCATGTGGACCTCATGGAAAAGAAGTTCTATCGGCTTAAAACAGGTTTAAAATAGGAGCTTTTCTAACTTCTGAGGGGTTTAGGAAAACATTTGCAGCATGAGACCACAAAGGAATAGTTTTTTTTTCCCCAGGAATACTCAGTGCCATACCTGGGGAGCTGTTTTCTCAGCTGACTCTGCTGTCTCTAGGTATCACAAAACACTAACGCAACTAAACAATTTGTGAAGGCTTAAATCCCTAAGATAAGTGGAAAAAAACCCAACTACCTCATGTACAGTCACAGGAGACATGCATTTTCTATCTCACTTTATACTCTGTATGTTATTATTAAATAACAAAACCAAATTAGTAACAATCTTGAAGTTCCCTACCCTGTTATTTGATGATTAAAACCATTACTTTAGCTTTGCATTTAGGTGGGCATTAGCCTGTTACTGCTTGTATTTAAACAGGGATTTCAGATTAGACAGTGAAATATGTCAAAAGGGGAAACTGTTTTTAAAAAGTGCTAATCCTCTCAGATTTTCAGCATGTGACTTAGAAGTATAAAGCAAGTTGTATGCTTGGTGGTTTTTAGGTTTAATCTACTTTCAGAATGTTCATCATTACTTAAACAAAAAAATATATTAGTCCATATCTAGGAAGCTTCTGTTAATCCTGAACTCTTGACCTAGAGGTGCAGGGCCAAATTGTTTCATGCTTCATCTGTCTGTTCACTGACTACTTGTTTCAGATATTAATCCAGTAAAAAATATGTGGAGAATTCAAATAACCTTTCCTGCTTATTAAATACATGCTTCTAGTTGGCAGTACTTATATTGTATTTTGTGTGAACAGCAAACATCAAACAGTGCTTATCATTGGGAAATTAATTCCTTCCCTGTCCAGTGCGTGCCACTCTCCCCAGTCTTAGTGTAAAGCCACATATAAAACATGTTGGTATCAATTAATTTAATAGGTCTTTTTGAACCCACTTGTGTGTTAACTGTTCCCTAATTTCAAAGAGGTGCAAGTTTTTAATCTTGAATACTCAGGGCTAGATACCCACCACATCAGAACATGGTGGCAAGTACCCTTGACATGAGAGGAAACGAGAAAATTACAGCAACAATTACAGAAGTATATCCTCCTGTGGCTCATGTTAACATTGCCAAATCCATGTATAAATCAGTACCAACAATTCATAGAATGTACCTGTCAGCAATATACTATGCGACATATGGCTCTACTTAATCAAATATACAATTCCATTTTTTCAACTCAGAATATTCCTTCAAGGCACAGAGTAGTCAGTCAGTCAGTCACACTGTGATGTGGTTTAAAACATTTAAATATTTATGCACCATATTTTATTTATATGTATAGCTATGTCTGAGGGAACTTTTTTTTCCACTCTAAGAGGAAACTGACCTTTCTGAAGGCCATTTTGCAGTAGTTGCCACACATGTCTTAGATGAGGGACTAGTACTAAGTCAGAAATATTTTGGGTTTAAACAGTCTACCAAGGACTCTCTTATACTGTCTATGTTTGTTTTTTATTAAAAGCATTGTTGAAAATATGACAAAAAACAGAAATTGGAGCTACAAAGATTTTTGTTCACATTGATATTTGAGCCAGCTGTAAAGATTTAAATCACACTAGATCTTGTTTTATGAATGTCCTTCTGCAACAAGAAAACCATGGAATGCCCTTAAAAAAGAATTTTTTTTATATAAACCAGATGTTTTATCCTTTTTTGGGGGCTTTGTTATTGTAGTGCCATGATAGGTAATTAATTCCCAGGCTCCACATAGGTCTTCAGGCAGATGAAGAGAATGATTTGATTTCAAGGCTATAGTGGAGTAAGAGAATTACAGGCCTTCGAGGGGTCATTGCAGCAGCAAGGTTTCTTACAGTAGGATTGGCTTCAATCATTAATGCTGCTTGCACAGAATGTAATGTGAAACTAGCGTTGAACTTCAATAAGGATAGAAGTAGTAGCTGGAAACAATATGCTCTACCACTCAGACTGAGCTGTGCTTACATGTCATGCATCACTCACCTTTTCATAAATTAACACAGTAATATGCATTTCAAGACCAAGATTCTGATTGTTCTGATATAAATCCACGTAGTTTCACTGAAACTCAAACAGTTCTGGCTACATATAGTATCATCATCTCCTAATCCTTATTGCTATAATGGAACTCATATGTATTAGTGAAAAACACTTCTAGTGTAAATTAAAAGTTTTTCCATCTTGGAGTATTTTCAATGAATGCAGTTGGTATTCTACTTTGCTGCTAAATTAATCACAATAACTACATTATTTCTCACTATTGTATTTGCATACCTGCTGCCAAGCCTGAATTGCTGTATTTAGAGAATGAAGTGCATATTGGCCAAAGTTGATGAAAATGGGGTCCACCATTATCGTGCAGTCCAATAGCCTTCCCACTCCACTGCTGGAAATAGCAATCTGCCCCCAGATTTTGAAAGGTTTCACAACACTCTGCATAGTCACATTTCGGCACTCCAAAAGTTTGCAATTGGCTTGAGTTGAAAACTGGATCTCCTGGAACACTGACTCATCGCTCCACTGACGAAGATATACATGGGGCTCATCAAAGGAAATGATCATGTATTCTAGTTCAGATGGCATGTTTTTATCAGATAAAAACAGCTGAAGAAACTTTGGTGGTGCTGAAAAGTAAAAGAACAAACATGACTAGAACATCACCATTGCGACATTCTGCATGTTTTTGCAAAGTGTTTTTTAACTGCTCGTACATATGATGAAAACAAGTAAAATTCATAAAAGATATGACATTTCTGAAATCTGAAATTAATCCTGTTCACACTGTTTATTAGATGTAAAAAAGAACTATAATTAGTAGCAGTTACAAACAAAAAGTATCTGCAAACCAAAATATTTTCACGGTAAAGATACCAGACAGCCAAACTGCTTTATCTACACACTGCACAATACTTCACATTACCACCTATTTGAAGCAGGGACCATATTTCTACGAGAATTTTTGCTGTAGTACACGTATATGATGTTCCGCACACAGCACACTATGAATAAAATAAAAATTAGCAGGATAATATTTGCTAACATGTGACTGTGCAAGCTAACGGGCTCCATAATGAAAATTGTCTTTGCTGTGATCACAGAGTATTCAAGACCAAGAACCCACTGAGACGTGACATATTAACCATAATACTAGAAATAAAGCAAAACAGTACATTGAGACAAAAGCATGAGAAATATATAATAAAAAAGAAGTTATCACGTTCACCAGAGTCTCAGTCCTGCAATGGGCTGAACGCTGTGACAGCAGACACTGCAAGGCACGTACACTGCTTGTGTAACATTAAGCATGTGAGTGTTTCCATTGATGTTGTTATTTATTCTGCTGGAACTACTCACATGCTTAAAATTAGCATATGCTCAAGTGCTCTACAGATCTGGAACCAAAACACTCATCAGTTTCTAGGATCAAGCCCCATCACTCTACAAAAGCATAAAAGATACGGTAAGTTTTGTGCTCCCTTCGTGTATAACATACACACAGAATCACACACAGAAATCGCTCGGTTGGAAAAGACCTCCGAGAT
>NW_010193569.1:0-459 GCF_000695765.1 Mesitornis unicolor | reverse complement strand
GAAGAAATGGTAAATAACAGCCGCCTGTCTGCCATCTTTGTGCAACTCATGGTATAGATTTCTCTCCCTCCAGCTTTAACCTGTCTTTCATCTCTTTTCCAGACTGCAAAGTTCTTGATATGGGCACTGCTTTTCGGGGTGAGCCAGGGCAACCTGTTGTCTTTTTCTGCATGTCTTTACTTCTATTGCATCATTTAATATGTAATACATGTGTACAAAATGCACACTGCAGTGTTTAAATGCATTCATTTGCTTCCCTTACACCTCTGTTGCCTAATGATTCTTATGTCTTTTTGCAACAACATCAGCTATATGAAAATTTATCTATTTACTTTCCACATAATTTGCAGACTTAGCTGTTATGAAGACAAAAAAGTTACATTTTTGTCTGGCAGGAAGATTGCTTCTGTCTCACCTTCTTGAAATCCCAGTCAATATTCCTATGGCAGGTATAATCTC
>NW_010193568.1:282-6482 GCF_000695765.1 Mesitornis unicolor | reverse complement strand
CAGGCCTGCGAGAACCGCCCCCCCAATCCCCACAGCCCTTCCCGCGGATAAAACTGGCCTGACAGCCCCCGAAATGGGATGGAGAGTCACATTCAGTTCAATAAGGGGCTCCAAATTTGGGGTGTTGTCTCTTCCCACCCCACCCTTACTACCCCTCCTTGCAGACCCTGCAGGCCAGCCTCTGTTTTCATCCCAGCTGTGATTTTCCACATGCCAGATGTCAAGAATTGTTGGGCTCCCCCACCTCAGTTTCCCCATGTGCAAAAGCTCCCTCCAGTCTCACTGGGGCCCTGTAAGGCTGCACGGGAAGCCCAGATATCAAAGAGAGAGGGGCATGGACATACCTAAGGAGAGAAATGAGGGGCTGCAAGGATGAGCAGTGCTGGGGGCTGCAGATCCCAGCCCAAGGGGTGCTGCTAAGGGGGGGGGTGGGTTGCCAGCACATGAGAAAACACAGTGGCGAGCAGGATATTGAGTCACTTGGGGATCAAATTCACCACTTTCTGCCATTCTCCTCCATTTCTCAGCTCATAGCTCAATGAGAGCCCCATTCCCTCCTGCATTCAAAAGCAGAGGGGGGGACAGCAGTGCCTCAAGGAACTAGAGTGTCCCCCCCTAGCAGGGAGGAGCTGGGTAGGAGATGCAGGGCTAATCCCCAAAGGCCCCATTCCTAATCCTGACTAATGGACTCTTTTCACCCCCGACAATGGGGTTATCCATCTGGAAGGAGATCTCTGGGCCCAGGAAGGCACAGCTGGTGGGGGCCAGGTCTGGGGAGGGAGGTTTGCATCCCCCCAGGCTCAAACCTCTGCCTCCAGCCCCTTTCCTGGGCCAAAACCTCAGCCCAGTGCTCCCCACTGCAGACATAGGTGCATGCACTGCTGCAGCACCCCCCAATACCTCCACCAAGGACTCCAATCATCCCCTCACCTCCTCTCCATGCCACAGACTGTTAAAAACTCCTCCCTTGCCCCTCTCAGCCCTTTATAGGGATCCCCTGGGGCTGCCCAGCTGGCTCCTTTCACGGCTGCCTCATCCTTAAAGAGATGGCTCCCCCCTTGCTCTGAGGGTGTCTTTGGGGGTTTTCTTGGTCCTGTTGGGGCTTGGCCTTGGTTGAGCCTCAAAGCTGGAAGGGTTTTCACACAAACTTGTGCAGCCCTTGAGGGGATGGGGGTCTTGGCACTGCTCCCCCTGCAACAGCGCCCTGCAGGGAGTGTCCATGTATCCACGCCAAAGCTGTGCCTCAAGCCTGCAGTAAGATGCTGGGGAGACAGCAAACACAAAAACATGAGCTACCACCTCCTCTTTGTCTCCTATCCTTGGTGGCTTCCTCCCACATTGCTTGCCTTGTCCCCTGTTTGTGACATCCCTCCCCGCCACACTCTGATGCATTTTCCAGCCACGCCAGGCTTCTCCATCCCTCTTACATCCTCTTTGAGATGCACCCTCCCAGGGTGAGGATGGAGCCACTGTGCTGTGTCTGATGGCAGCGGTGTCACCAGGGATAGGGATCGCCATCCCAGCCACGTTCAAACCATCTTTTTGGCACGTTGAGTGTTTGGAGAGAGCAGCCGTGTCCTGGGGCTTTAGGCAGTGCCGTTCCTCTGCCCACCAAACCTTTTGGCAGCCCCAGGACAAGGCCATGAGCAGAGGCAGCTCTGGGGCCATGCATTGGGCATGGTGCACCAGCGGCGATGGGAAACATGGATCTGGGCATGACCAAGCAAGAAAATGGGAGCAGAAAGCAGCTGCTGCCGCAAGCTGAGTCACCTGCTCTGCCTGGCGCTGCCGAGCGACTGGGGCCGCGTTATTTTGGAGAGCTGCGTGGGCAGCTGCTGATAACACACTTTCTTCTTCCCTGCAAATTCTTCCGTGCACTAACTCGGAGCTGCAGTGGGGAATTAAAAACGGGGACGGGCTGGTTTTGGCTTCTGCACTAATGGGTGAGAGCTGCAGCAGAGCTGAGCACGGGTGTGCTCGGTGCGCCTCTGGGCAGCGGCATCACCATGGCTTCCCCCAGCATCACCCTCCTGCCCCCACTGACCAACCGGACCCTGGTCCAAACCTCTGCACCGGAGCACCCTCTGAAATGGTTCTGGGGCCAAAATTCACTGTTGGGCTGTGCGTGGGATGTCAGCAAGAGGCAAACACACTGCAACATCACTCATGGGAACATCGATGTGGGAACCTGCCACCATCACATGGATGAGGCTTATTTTTCCCCCTAAAGGGCTACAAAAAAAGCCCCCAGGGCTTTCGCACCTCCGCTCCCAAAATGTGGTGCATTTTCCATCAAGATGGACAGCAAAGAATGGACACATCCCTATTTTTAATTCTTTTTTCTGGTTTTTTTTTGGTCGGTTTTTTTTAAAGTCTTGAAAGTATCCCCTGCTACTTGATTATTTTGACCTGCAAAATGCCCCAAGTCTCTTTGCTGCTCCTGGGTGCTCCCATGGAGTTAGGAGTGCCCCCATGCCCCAGCAGAGCCCCTGGGGACCAGGCAGAGCACTGGGTCCAAGACAAAGAGCATCGTCCCAGCCGCCGGGGTTAACAACCACTGCACAAAAGGTCTTTTAAGCTTTCCCGATAAAATCCATTCTCCTGCTGTAGGAACCAGGGCCCAGGCTCCATCCTGCCTCCAGGGGTCCTCCAGGGGAGCTGGAGGAAGGGGCAGGTTTTTGCCGTAGCTTCTGATAATGTAAAAACCACACCAGAAAACAACCCTGATCAGGAAGAGAGGGACAAAGCCCCAAGCCAGGCCCGGGACTGCCCAGCCATGCATGCTTTCCTGTCCACTTTCTTCCTCCATTTGTTTGAGCCTCGCCTATGCCCAGCACCTAACCTGCTTGAAACAGGGTGCTTCAAGCATTTCCATCCCTTATGGCGCTCTGGATGCAATTAAATTAGGCTAACAGGATCAACCCAGCTAATAAAGCACTGAGAAAGCCCCACGACTGGTACTGTGACCGCTCCTGATGGCTGCAAGACGCAGGGACACATCCGAGCCCCAGCGATGCTCCGCCACCGTCCCTTGCTTCCCTGGTTGTGGGGCTGAGCAAGGCCCCTTGGGGCAGCATCCCATCGGAAAACTCCCCTGGAGCACGATCTGTAGCTCTGAGCTCCTCTCTTAGGGCTTCCCTTTGTGTTCTCTGGTGCTGCTGTTTTGTTGGGTTTTTTTTTTAAATACCGCCTAATACAATTTTAATGAGGCCAGAGCGCCTGCCAACTGTCAGAAAAGCCACTCGTAGCATATGGCAGTGAGGCTGGGGCAGCCGGGCACCCTGGGGTGTCCCCCATGGCCCCCAGCAGCAACAAGGAACACATTGGGGTCCCCTGGGAGATGCAGCTTTCGGGCCGGCATTTTGGGTTTGCCCCTGGGGCTTGTTCCCAGCCTCACTCCAAAGGATGGTTTTGGCAAAGCCCTTTATCCCACCTGAGGACGACTCGCTGGGCTGCACAAGGTCACCCTGTCCTGTGCCAAGGCTCCCGTTGTCACCAAGCCCTGTCCTGTGTGGAGAAGGAGGTGGCTGGAGAGGTGGTGGCCACCCGAAAATGCAGTCCCCAATCTCTGCCGAGCCCCTCTGCAGGGTGAGGGGGGTATCCGGGGGAGGCACGTGGCCATAAACCAGCCTGTGTCCCCTGTGCTGCTGGGGTGAAGACTTGGAAGCAGCTCCTTGCAGCACACCCCCAGAATGGCTCCAGCGAGGACAGGGAGAGCTCAGCTGGTGGCTGAGATGTGGCATCCCCTTTGCCCAGGGACATCTCCTGCTCTCCTCCTGGGGGACACAGGGATGAACCAACCCATCACACCCCTATAACTCATCACCGGGCACTGCCGTATGCTGCATTTGCCATCTCTGCCCCCCCAGTCCCTGGTGCCTGCTGTGTGCCCCCCAACCCACCCTTCCTGTGGCTATGCATCCAAATTCATCAGCTCCTCCAAAACCCCGGGGATCACTCGCAAACGAAGCCGAGCCGCAACAAAACGCCCAAAAGAGAGCCGGAGCCGCAACAAAAAGCATCCAGGCAAGCATGAAAATCCAAGGGTTTTTCTGTGCCCGGGGCGGGCAAGACAAGGGTCACCCCGTGACTGGGGCTCCTTTTCTCTTTGCTTTGCTTCTTTTTTTCCTTGGAGCTGGGGTTTATTTGAAGTCCCAGCGGGGGAGTCACGCAGCCCCTCCGGAGGGGACACGGCTGCGCTCCGGAAAGGCCTTGTCATGGATGTCGTGCGCCGGGGATTGGGTCGGCTGCAGGGGGGTGATGGGAGGGCTGCGGGGGGGCAGGGTGACCTCAGAAGCGTTTAGTCACGGCGCTGTGCAAAGCCGACGGGAAATGCAATACATAGAGAGGGAAACCCAGCGCCTTTCTTCCTGCTCCAGCGCACCCGGCATGCACGGATGCACACGGGAGATGCGTTTTGGCTGCTGTATCCCCAAGCCGGGAGGATCCTTTGCCACTGCAGTGATTTGTGGGGATGTTTCAGTGATTTGTGGGGAAGTCTCAACATTCGGGGCTCTCCTGTTTCACCCCAAACAGGGGGTGCAGGCAGGGTGGATGCAGGCAGCGAGGGCAGGCCCAGCTGAGCCAGGCAGTGCCAGCCATCCCTGCCGGGCAGTGGGAAGAAACAAGGTGGTTTTTTCTTTTCTTTCCCCTGCATAATAGCGATTTTTTGTGTGTGTGTTGAGCAGAAAAGCCGTTTCTTTCCCAGTCTGGCCACCATCTGCCTGCTGTGGCAGGAGAAGGCAGGTCCTGGCAGCTGTGGGCCTGGGCAGCTGCTCGGCTTCAGGGTCAGGTCCTAACGCCTGGGGTGCTTTTAGCAAGAGGACCAACATGGAGCTGCCTCGCTGGAGGAGATTTGTTTCCAACCCAGCTGTGGGGTTGGTTCTGCTTGCAAATGGTCTGTCTGTCTGGATTTGCACAACACAGAGCTGAGGCATCCAGGAACACAAACGCCATCCAGGGCTGGCAGCGTTGCCCTGGGGCAGTTGTGCACCCAACCCTTGGGGCAGGGGCGTGTGGCTGTGGTGCAGCCCCGAGGTGGAGCAGTGGCTCTAACCAGTACGGCCAGTGCAAAACCAGTGGAGCCTGGAGGCCCTGGGGCTGGATGAGGCCCTGCCCTCGGGGGCTGTGGGTCTTTGTGCCAGCCCTGTGTGCACGCTGTCACCCCTTCTCACCCACACCCCTGCTGCAGCACTTCTGTTGCCCCAGTTCAGTCAGGGCAGGAGGTTCAGCTCCCTGATCCGGCTGAAAACGGCCCCATGTCCCTCCCATCCCTCTTTCTCCAATTTTCTGCACATTTCCCCAGCAAACAGCTCATTTCCCCCAGCCAATACCCCTTGGAAGTGTGTGGGAGTATGCATGCAGCCGAGGGGGCTCCAAATCTGCCATCCCAGCCGTTCACCTCTTCATCTGTGTTCTTTCCCATGTTACAGATGTGAGAAGTGTCCCTGTCCCCAAGGAACAGCACCCCTGGCTGTGGTCCCTTCCCGGGATCAGCCATGCTGTACGTGCCACTGTGACACCACTCACCTACACCTTGAGAAATAGCCCCAAAATACCCCCCTTTGCACAGGAGTGCCCACATTTTGCTTCTGGCCTTGCTGGGGGACTTCAGATTCCCCAGGGCCCTGCTGCTCCTTCCTGGCTGGTGCCTGGCACAGGGTGTCAGGGTGGCTTGGAGATGCTTGGGGGTGCCATGGCATCTCAGCCCTGCAGCGTGGCCAACGACCCAGGGGGAGCAGAGGGGTGCAGGGGGGTCTGGCAGTGTAGGAGGGGTCTTGCAGTGCATTAGGGTCTTGCAATGCAGAGAGGATTCTTGCAATGCAAGGGCGGTGTCAATTCAAGAGGGTATCTGGCAATGCAAGGGGTGGTCTTATAATGTGGGGGGAACCTGTAATGCCCAGGGGGTCTTGCAGTGTGAGGATGGGTCTTGCAATGTGAAGGCGTGTCCTGTGGTTCAAGGGGACTCTTGCTATGCAATGCTAAGGGTTTTTGCAATGCAGAGAGGAGTTGAAATCGGGGGGGAGGTGTCTTCCATTGCAGGAAAAGGGTCTTACAATGTGGGGTTTTCTTGCAGCGTGTGTAGGGGGGCCTTGCAGTGCAAGGAGGGGACTTACCATGTGGTGGGGTCTTGCAATGTGTGTGTTTGGGGGTCTTGCAATGCAGGGAGGCTCGTGAAATGAAGTGGGGGTCTTGCAATT
>NW_010193568.1:0-251 GCF_000695765.1 Mesitornis unicolor | reverse complement strand
TGGGAAGTGGGGGGGGGGGGTGGATCTTGCCATTCAAGGGGGCTCTTTCTATGCAAGGAGGGGTCTTATTATACAGTGGAGGTCTTGCAATGTAGGGGTGGGGTGGTCCTGTAATTCAAGGATGCTCCTGAAATTCAATAGAGGTCTTGCAGTAAGAGAGAGAGCCCTGCAATTCAAGGGGGCTTTTGTGATGCAGGGAAGGGTCTTGCAATGCAAGTCTCGCAATGGCGGGGTGGGGAGCGGGTGTCCCT
>NW_010193567.1:0-621 GCF_000695765.1 Mesitornis unicolor | reverse complement strand
TGAGGAGAGAATTGAAGAGAGGAGAAAAGATAATTCCATTACACAATGCAGATATGTGTGGCAGGACATGAGGAGAGAATTGAAGAGAGGAGAAAAGATAATTCCATTACACAATGCAGATATGTGTGGCAGGACACACAGGTTCAATATCTGAGTTGCAGCTGAAACTCCACTCCCCAGCAAGTTGAGGCAAAAAAACCCCAAAGGAAACACAGCCAGGAGGGGAATGAAATCAGAAGCATCAATGGGATTCTCTGCAGAGATGCAAGGTGGTGGAGAGATTGCATGGGTGATGCTGGACCTCTGCTTGAGTTGAAATAGATGGAAGCTGTTGTTTTTGATGCTTCTTTGAGACTTCTACATCTACATTCAACAGCATAACAGGTCAACAGGCCCCTACCCAAACCTGAAAGATTAATTTTAGTTTGTCATTCATCAGCCAGTCAACCAAGAGAAGAAAACTCAAAGCTCAGACTCCCACTTTCAAGTAACCCTCACCTTCACCTTCCGCTTAAAAATCCTCTTGGAAATGTTCTGAGGGTGATTTGGAGCAGTGAGCAGCCCTGACCCATGAAGTACATTCTTGACAACAGTAGTTGTTATGGTTTAAGGGTTACCAGC
>NW_010193566.1:460-7835 GCF_000695765.1 Mesitornis unicolor | reverse complement strand
TATATATATAACCATTTGCTTAACTACTAGTCTCAGTATGCATAGCAAGACTGGTTATAAACAAGCCTTTATATACAGAAATAATCCTCTTCCAGAACTTTACATTCATGAAAACATCTAAAAAAAAAAGATTAACTATTGTTATCTAAAATGCAGAACCAGTACAGCATTCATTGTAGGCAAATCACTTATTGTTATTACCGTTACTACTTACAGGGCATTTAATGGTTTTACGGGTATTTATGATTTCTTCCTAGATCCTGAGTGCACAACCATAATGGTGTGATAAAGAAAGGTGATTGCCACTTCTTAAGTAAGAAAACTGAGTCTCAGAAACAGCACAAAAGAGGCATTTACAAGGTAGGAAGAGAACTGATGCATGAAGCCTGAATATCTTCCATCCCCTACTTGTTCTAGTGTCCATCTGCAAGATGAGTGAATTTTACACAGTCCCAGGCTCTAACACTTTCAACACAACCCACCACCAAGCTTAACTGTTGTTATTCTGCAGACTGTAGGAAACAGATCATTAATATACTGTAAAAGCCATACATTTTAAAAAACATCTCCCTTTTTTATACACTAAAAGCATTACTGATAATACATCAGTCTGCTGGAAAAAGAAGGAGAAGAATTATGGTTTTTCAAAGGCTTGGGTAATTATTCTGTGATTTGCATTTAAAACAGAGTTCCAAATAGAGGTCAAGGAAAAAATATGTATGCTTTATCAAAATGTTAGCTGAAAAAAAAAGAAAAAAGGAAATTATAAAACTGCCAAAAAAACCCACCTTTAGGACAGGATTTGTTTGCTTGGTGACATTTTAGGCACCATGGAGCACCTGGCTGGTGGGATGTCCCATCTGCTCCTTTGGTTGGGTGTGGATCTGCTGTCAGGCTGCGGTTACACTTGCCATCCCTATGTGGACCTCTGGTTACTCTAAGGAATCTAAAATGGTGCCTATGGTTAGGCAATTGAATTCCTCATTTGAAGTCCTATTGTCCTAAACCACAATGGACACAAGCACAATTCCTGGACTTGAACGCACAAGTGCCCTGCTGGCTTTTATGGGACTCTGTGCAAAGAAAAGAATTCCCCATTTTCAGATGTAAAGGCCAGGACAGAAACTGTAGTTGCTCTCTTAAGCTACATATGCTTCTGAAGTTGAATCACACTGTTCAAATGGCATCTGAGAGTGCAAAAAGATTGGCTGCATGTATTTCTTAAAAGCATGAAAACTCAGTTTCTCAAAATATCATCTATAAAAAGGGGTACACTAAGTTTTGGAAAACAAAAAAGGTCTCATTGCAGCCACTTAGAGAATTCTAGAATAGGAAAAAAGCTACTTTTAGGAAAAGGTTCACAGGTTTCAAAGATATGGATTCCACAACTTTCTCATGTGAAATATTCCAGTATTTAACTCTTCTTATAGTTAGAAACATCTTACTTCATATTTTAGTTTTTCCTTGCTAAGACAAAAAAAATATTTCTACTACGAACTACATAACTATAGCTTCAAGGAATCTTTTCTCAGGCAGAAAAAGCCCCATTGAAATATTTCTGAAAGCTCGCATTACCTTATTATCCTTGATGCTGACCCCTAGACTCCATGTAGGATTTTTTTACATAACTGTCAAACGTGAGGTCCGAAGGTGATGTTAAAGTGCTGCTTAAGTAGAGCAAAACAGTGATTTCTCATGTGTTACACTTCTGCTAATACATTCTGAATGATGACAGCTTTCTTGCAACTATTGCTTTTTTCGCAACTGCTTCTTATGGCTGACTCTCTCTCTGAGCGTATGTTCCATTAAAATCTCCAAATTTTTCATACTAGTTGTCTAAGTATGTTGCCATCTTCTTTATGTGCTGTTCTCTGCTGTTCTTATTCTCATTATTTCAAACTCACTTTTATCAGATCTGAGAGGCCTCCACCTTTACGTTTTCAGCTATTCCACCCCAATAAAACAGAATAAAATCCAGTTACGTTCTCTATCTGTTGAGGATGCAAAAGCACATCTGACAATTCCAAGAAAAGTCTCCCTTTTCTTGATGCTTTTGGGAATGTTTAAGATGTTCAGCCACATTTTCTCCCAAATTGATTTGAAGTAGACTCCTCTTTTGAAACCCTGTTTTTTCTTCCCCTAGAGACTTCTGATGTATCTGCCTTCTCTTTCAGAAGACCATAAACACATTCTTGGAAACATAATGTTGCTTTCTCTTCTTCCCAGCCTTTTTTTCCTGAACAGCCTGTACCCTGCTATATCAACACTTCAATCCTTTGATTTATCCTATGAAGTCTCTGTCTTGCCAATTAAGTTATAGCTTTGTTTGTGTAGCAAGACATCTTGTTCTTTCTGTTTATTCCACATTCTCCTAGAGATACCTAAAATGTCTGGCTAGTTGCCCTGGAATCCTGCCTCTTGTTTCCCTTTATCTCCCAACTGAAAGATTCCATTTGTTTCCAAGAATTCAGAAATTTTACCGGGTTACCAACTTTATAAACAGAGGTAAAGGTTTCAAGTCTTCAGAAAATGAGAAAGGGATCATTGCTTAGGCCTATGTTCTACTCTTCTTCAACAAACTTTGCTTTGCTATTGCTGTCTTCACATCTTTGCCATGTAATTGCAAGGATCATGATTCAAATGTCTGGTTTAGTGTGTCCTAATGCTGGTGTTTACATGTGAGATAGAGGTCTGACCTCTAGTGACAACAGTGACACTAGTGTCAATTCAGGTGCCTGTGCATAGACATCCAATGCCCTGTGAGATGCCATAGAATCCCTGGTCTAACCTCCAGAAAGGTACAGGTCACCTGTAAGACAAGTTCCCTTTCAAGGCAAGACAAGACAGAACCTTATCTGCTTGCCTTCTGTGTCTTGGATTGCCTTGGGGACTTCAAACAGCATGAGACACCTCTGCTTTGGTGTTTGCCCCCTTCAGTAGGGTGCTTAGAGGCTAATTAGCTCATCCTGAAGTCAAACCCACAGTCAAAGCTGAAGTTTTCTCTAAGCTCCCATGACTGTACTTAATAGATTTCTGCTAACTATAAAGGGAGCTTAAGACACTCAGCAGTTGAAAGTTCTACACCTAAATTTAGACATCTCTATTTGGGAGCTGAATCCCACTCTAGCATTGGGTTTGATCCATTAGACCTGTGCTTTCCTAAAACCGCTACACTGAAAGACTGTGCCAGAAAAATCTCAAAAATTTAACAGCTGGGTATTCTGAGAGAATGTAAGTGCTTCCTGGGAAGCACAAACATCTGAAAATAATCACGGAGGACAAAAACTAAATGGCTTTGAAAAACACTGGGAATTTAAAGGATGTCACTCTCCTATTTGTTAAAAATCCGCAAAATAAAGCAGTGACCTTTAGCACACCAATCTCTACCCTCTGATGTCAGAAAAATAAGCTCAAATCATTCAAAAACTCTGGTTAAGAGAAGAAAGGAGAAAAGAGTTCATAACATGTCAGTAAAAATAACAGATGTGCATTCTGGAGAACTGACAGATGTAGGTAGGTAAAAGTTTAATTGCTTGCTGTCCCCTAAAATATGACTTGTTGGGATTTAAATAGTAATAAAATGGAAAGTCTAGCTAGGATTATGCATACTCCTAATGTAAGGTGCAAAAATAAAAATAAATAGCAGTTCAACCACCAAGAAAGCTAAGGGACTTGCTTCCAACAAAATACAAAACCTAAATATTGTGTCACTTGAGTAACTTGTAAGTCTTGAGAAAGTCAGATAAGGACCTGCTTGTCATGTTTGTCATGACCTGAAACTAAGGTTGACCAAATACCAGAATTTTCTATTGGAAATTTTTTACAGTAATTCCCCTGTGTTTGGCCCTATTTTTCCTTCCTTTTAATGAAAAGAAACTAAAAAAGAAACAAAGAAATATAGTTCAAGATTCCAGTCAACCTGGCATAGAAAAAGAGCATGAGTGTAAAGGTCCCACAGCTGAGGGGGCACCCTCACCTGCTTTAAGGAAAGCGTAACTATTTATTCACTTCCCTAGATCAATGTCTCTTCCTCTAGTTCTCCTACCCCTTGCATGTTCCTGTCTCTCTCTTCAGTAACAACCCTTTTCCCCTGCTAAACTTACGCAAGGACAATTTCTCTGCCAATAAATGTTTTATTAAAAATGAAAGATTTCTGCTGATTCCTCCCCTCCAGCCCTATCCTCCTCCCCCCGCCTTTCACAAATTCCTCATATTCTTCAATCATTCAATAAAAGGAATCTCTTTTTCTCAGGTCTTGGAAACATGAGTTCTGACTAACGGTATTTAAGTACATAAATGGCAATACACTGAGTTATACAGAAGGAAAGACTTAATAGTATGGAATGACTGGTGTGGGCTGGCAAGAGCAATTTACCACTTGCAAAAAGTTGTGGCTGGGGGAAGTGTATGGCCTGTAACAATAGAAGTAATGGAACCAACTTGCTACAGATTTCATAAATTAGATTAATACAGAGAAAAAAAACCCAAAACATTATTATTTGTAACAGTGTAGTCTCCAAAACAAACATAGAAAAAATTTGAAACTGCAATGAGAGATATTATTGTATTGTGTGATTTCACATTTTGAATCATTGCTATGATGATTGTTGATATTGCTAATGAGTAATAGATCAGTAGAAGCATATTAAAAATTACGTGAAAACAATACAAACCTAAGTTAATAAAAACAGTAAACCTCATGTTTTAATTAATTGACTACTTAGATTATTTTAAATAATTGCTCTAAATTCCTTTCTAATGTATGTAAACCTCCACCTTGGTGAAAGTTCTGTAATCCTTTAAACTTTCATGCTACCCATAAGAAAAGCTGTCATTAATACAAAAAGATGCTGAGACATAAGAATATTATGGCTTCTTTCACCTGGAACTGACTGAGCAAATCTGGTTAGAATTTCTGCATTGCTTTTTCTTTCCTCTTTAAAGGATAATGAGCCATCTCTCCAGGTAAGCTAAGCTGGTTCAGCTTCACTGATTTGGGTAAATTTATACTGATACACACCTGCTGAAGATGTTCTTACCTGTGCCCGTTCACATTAGAAGGCAAAAACTATTAGCATTTTCTAAAAGCTCCAACTTCCTCTTATTTTTCAAGCTGCCTTTTGTCTTTGTTTTTCTGTTTGTAGTGCTTCATGAAATAAAACAAGAGATACACCCTAGTCATATTTGCACAAACTGCAGAGAGAAGGGAAAAAACCCCAGACTGCTTGGTATTTCAGATATGTAAGATTTAGCTGGACTACAGATGGTCAGCTGCTGGGCATCAGTAGGCGTTCTGAGGAGAAAGGTGTAACATTGGGGTAGAATGGAGAAGATCCCAAGGGGAACCTAATTTGGAGTGACACTGTGAGCAGATTCAAGGAAGGCCCAGCCACACTGTTACCATAGAATCTCTAAAACCTCAGTATGTGATACAGGTTTCACAGAATGATTATTTTTCCCCCTGTACCTCTCTCTCCCTGACACAGTACTTACCGCTGAGAAATATTTGGCATCTAGCAGTGTGCAAGGAATAAAAAGCACTAACGTATGCTCAGAACGCTGCAAAGATCCAGACCCCACTGTCCTGAATCAGAGATAAAATTCTATTTGCTTTGGTTTCATCTCAATAATACCACAGAGATTTTATTTGAACATTAGTTTAATTGAGAATGATACGCATTGGCAAGACCCACAGAAGACTGCTAGTAGATTCTCATATGTAAAATGACAGAAAGCATAAGGCACATTGATAGTGCCATGTTGTATTCACCCCTGAAAAGAAGAATTATCATGATACACATAAAAAAAAGGAAATATTGGTAATTAAAGAGGTATTTCTTGCAATAAATTAAACACTACACTCAAACCACACTTCGCCTTCTCAAGGTCTACTAAGGAAATGTATGGGGAGAAAAAAACTCTGCTCTGGGAAGTGAACATCAAATACCTCTGAAAGTCTTGTCTACACTTTCAGTCTGTGCAATTTCAGTAGTGCTTATAGCATGCTCAAGGGGTGCAAATACTCCAATAACAGGTAGATCAGCTCACAATGACAATTCCAACACAGTCTAATGGTGTAGCCTTTTCCATACCTCACTGCAGGTTCTCCAGCTGTCTTTGCACTATCATGCCTCTACTTAACCAATTCTCTTTCCTTGCCTTTGTGTGGATGTGCATGCATGGGTTTATGCATGTATATGCACACAATATATGTGTACGCTAGAATGAATGGCTCAGCTTCCCAAAACAGCTGCTTTTGGCATTTGATCTGTATTTGAATCAACATGAGTTGGTCTCAGGAGTTCAATTAACATCTCTTAGGAAGAGCCACGCAGAGACCTGTTAACAGTGTGCCTCTGCTGTGCACTGCTCAGTGGCACTAAGCTATTTTCTGAGCAGCTCCCCAAAGGCACTACGTTTCTGCCAAAATCTTAACAATAATCAGTTTGGGGCACGTCTAAAATATGTATGACAATGGCTCACACAGCAGTCTGATACAGAGGCTCAGTGCTGCAACCATGGAAGTCCCAGAGCAGAATCAATCTGGCATTTTCAATGCTCATCTCCTGCTGCACTTAATGCACGCTTCCTTTTCCTATGCTGCCCGTACAAATAGCTGCTATAGAGAGCAGTGTAGCTGCCAGTTCCTTAACATCTGCTGTAAGGGCATTTTCAGGCTTGCCTGCTTCGTCAAACGCTTCACGACTCAGTGCCCTGAAGTCTCTTCCAGAGACACGGGTGAAGCTCAGCACGACGGATACCCTCGCTCTTTGCATTTTTTGCACACTCATACATACACACAAACCCCTCCGCCCGCCCTGGGCAGCCTAGGGCTGGGCGATGCTTGGGGCGGCGGGAAGGGCACGGAGGAGGCTGCCGGTGGCCGCAGCTGGCGGCTCCTGCCTGGGCTAATTTCCCTCTCCTCTCCCACGCGGGAACCTGAAGGTGGAAGCTTTTCACCCAAAGTGACAGGCAAAGCCAAAACAGTGGCGTCCTGCCCGGTAGCTCCAACAGGAGCCAGCCTGTGGGGAGCCGGTGCAGGCAGGGATGGGACAGGAAAGGATGCTCACCCCGGCCGCAGGCAGCACGGGCGGGGCACCGCGGGCTCCGCACCGGGGCAGGTGTCCCCCTACACTCCCTGTCTGCACCATGGCCAGAACCCAACACGGGGCCGGGTGCACACGGGTCTCAAAAAAAAAAAAAAGACCTGTTTGTCTTGTACATCTCTTGTCTCCGCACGTTGTGTCTTTTCCTTCCAGTTTCTAAGCTCGTGCATTTAAGTTCTGCTCTATTTTACTTAGGGAAAAGAAAAGTAAAGTGAGGAAATGGTGTCCACCCTCATTCCCTCCTCTATTACGATTCTTGGCTGCGGCTT
>NW_010193566.1:0-279 GCF_000695765.1 Mesitornis unicolor | reverse complement strand
CTACCGAGACCCAATCTCGGCTGCGGGCTCGGAGCGTACCGAGAGAGGCCACCCGCGAAAGCGGACTCACAGAGCCCCACTGCGACTGCATGGAGCGATTCAGGTCTTGCCCAGCAGCAGAGACGTAACAACAAAGTTTCTCCGGCGTCAATCGCTGTCCGCTTGGCGTATCCGCCTTTGAGCGGCCTGGTGCGCTGCGTGTCCCCGGCTCCAACTCTCAGGGTGCGTCTTCTCGCTCCGTCGTCCCCCGTTTTCGGCGGGACGACGTCTGGGTGGACA
>NW_010193565.1:0-13825 GCF_000695765.1 Mesitornis unicolor | reverse complement strand
ATCGTCAATGCGCTGGAGGAACCTCCTGGACCACATTACTTTAAGGTATCTTGAATACCATAATATAGGAAAATTAAAACACAGATTTGTTTTGATGGCAGACTTATTTAGCAACAAAAATATCATTATATTTTCAAAGATAATCTAGACTGTTTTGTAATTTTATCTTATTTTCCGAACTCAAATGCATCAGTATTCATAGGCATTTTTGTCTCTGGTATCTGTAAAACTTCTCTTTGCCTTGAGTCAAAGTAATATAGTAAGACAGAATTTGGAAAGACCACCCAGAGCATAACATTTTACCCAGAGTTTTACATTCACTGAAAGACATTGCTTAATAGCTTAGACACATATTTAACTTTGAAATACTAGGGTTTTTTTGACTAAAGAAATTTTCTGCAACAGGAAATTTCAAACTTCAGAAAACCTTAACTAAACTCAATAGCTACTTAAATCACACAGTAATGTTCCCAAGAATCAAGATGATGATGAATTATACAATTTCCTTAATCCCATTGAATGATAAGGGAATCTGAAAAGATGTCAATAGTTCAGACTGTCATTGTGATTTTGTACAACTGCTAACTCTGCACATAACTGTTGCCAGAAAAGAGTGTTCCCAGGAGCACAATCTTGAAAACTCTTCCAATAATTTACATCATTACAATGGCTCCTCAAAGCTGCTAGTTAGTTGTATATTCAGCCAAAATGTTTCCAATGACAAGAGTATATTCAATTCTCTTAAAAAAACATCATTAATGAGGTCAGACTATTAGATAAAGATCCACCAATATGTCCTTCTTTTGCCCTTACTATAAGGAAGTAAATGGAGCACTTCACAGGGCCAGCACTTCATTTTCCATCTTCAGAAAGAACTACTTTAAAATGGTGGTGTTTTTACAAGGAGAGCTGAGTGCTCTTACAAAGCAGTGAGTAGCTTTCCTGTCTACATTTGCACTTCTGTCTCCTCCTTATTAGATCTCACATATGACAAATAGTGTCATATAAAAATGGAAACAACTGAAAGCTCTGCCCTGAGAAGAGGTATATTGCTTTCCATTTTTTTTCCTTAAAAACAGACAACTTTCTTTCACAACCTTTCACAACCAATTTTTTAGCTGAGAACCTGACTAGGGTGTCCTCAGGAAGCTCTACAGCCCCAGCTGTAGAAGGAATATTGAGGGGCAATATTTAGCTCTATTAGATTGGTCTTCCTTTTCTGTCTGCGTCCTTGCTTCCTGACCTTTCAGAAGTCAGTCTCAGTAGTACGAGGTTTAAGGAAATAACCTTTAAATAGAGGGAGCAAGGAACCTTAGAGTGTGAGATGGGAGAGCAAGAAGCAAATATATGATGGGACAAATGGGAAAATGCATCTGATAAATACAGACTTAATGTGGAGTTAGGAGAACTAATGGGTGCTTAGTAAGGGAAAATCTGAGATCAGAGTAGGATCTATGGCTGAGAGAAGGCTGGAAGTTTGGAAGGAAATAAAATGGCTTGAAAGTCCAGTCAGAAGAGCTGAGTGCAAGATGTAGTGGAAAGATGTTCAGAGCAAATAAGCTAATGCTTATCATGGTAACATGGTCTTCCTACCAACCTATCGTGTGTATTAGTGAATAAATGTTGATTCTATGTTTTCAGCTGTGTATATCCTGTTGTCAGAATCTCTTTCACAGTATAAAAGGCACCTGAACAAAAGTGACCCAGTGAGGGAGGGTCATTCTTCTCTTTGTGTGTTTCCATCATCAGCATTTCCTTCTTTCTTACAGGTTCCCCTGCTGGCCAGCAGCCTTTTGGAGACCTTCTGGTTTCCAGGAGATGTTACACAGACCTTTCTGCAACCTCAGGGAGACTTTTTCATTGTGTTACTTCTGATGCCTTGCTCGAATGCCTTGCTCTTCTGAGATTGTTTCAGTTCTCTACTGCGCTGCTAGGTCAGTGCTGGCTGTGTTCCTCACATACTTAATCTCTTCTTTTCATGGGTGTCCTACCCTGATGCTCTGGAAAATTCTCTGCACAAACATTTGTCATTTTTTCTCAGAAGCAAGTTCTCCCTCCTCCATATATTTATACCTGACTTCCTGTGCATCTACCAGGAGAGCACAAAGATGCAATCTTTTTAACAGAACAGGAGCTAAGATGCATCATAAACCACAAAGAAAGAAAGCAATTGTTTTCCAAATGCTTAAGGATTGGATGAATCCTTAGCTTTCTGTTGTGGCAACTCTAACTTGAAGTAATTTCTTTCTACGCCTGTGTGTTTGCATATATGTGTCCACATTTATATTATTGATCCAATACAGCCTATTGCAATAGGCATGTGTAAACTTCTCTGCACCATTAAGCTTTCTATATCGAGGCATGGCTAACAGCTAACAGCATCAAAAATGAATATTTGCTTCCATAAAGAACTGCTGGTACCTTATTAACTTTTTTCCTTTAGAGACCATTATATCTTGAAACAGCTGTTCATTCAATATGACATTTTCTGTATGTCTCATTGTTCCTGGTCATTGCAAAGTATGTGTGCATAAAATGAGTTTATTTTTCTTGTGTTCATTTGCTTCTAGTGCCTCATAATCATAAGAGAGTGTAATCATAACATAAACAATACAATATATAAACAGCATAGTTAGTAGGTAAAATAAATTTTAAAGTCTCCCATACGGTTTGCACTGCTTCATAGTGTAAAATTATGACACACAGATGAAGATGTTTTTGCTGGCTATAGAAAAAATATGGGAATGTTCTCACCTATTTTGGTGCGCAGCCTTTGGTGTTCTGCATTTCGGAATCTCACACTGCAAGGCCCAACACATCTAGGGGATTAATTTCCATGGCAGACAAGACTGTGGTGTGTACAAGACCATTCCACTTTTAGAAACCTTACTTAACAGTTCTGTGGACACGCATCATGTCAGCTGTCTTCCTAAGCAGAGACCTCCATCCATTTCATAGCATTCCTCATAGCTTAAGAAGCTTTCTAAAAAGAAAAAGATGCTTCAGTGACACAGAATCAAGTCCCAGTATGCTGAAGTGTTTGTTAGTAGAAGAGATTTGTTAGCTCACTGCTGCTTGATCTGATGAAATCATGACAAACTGGTGCTTCAAAAGACAGGAGATGAACAAGAAGAAGTCTGGAGCAGCTAATGAAATATTTTTGTGATCTACAAATCTGGACCAAGTTTTTTACTGGAAGAAAGCCATGGTATCACTGGTAATCTGTGGCCATATGGGTCTCAGAATGGGCCTGGATGTGAACCGCAAAAGGATGGATCTTTAAAAGCCAAAACTCTAGGATATGGGCTCGATTTGTTACTGGGAGTCAAGGACGAAAATGAGCTGAAGAGGAAAGATTGTTACACTGCTACTGAATTATTTTCCCACAGCCAACATCTCTTGTTAATACCAGGCAAATACTGCTGGATGGAGGCCAGGTCTGTGAATGAATGGCTGGCTGTAATTACATTTTTCCAAACCTGAGAGCTGGAGTAGAAATGTGAGGGTGGAGATACGGGCCACTGTGTGTGGACATAGATTGGGTGCTGTTCTACACTAAGAAAAGCACCATAAATAGCTTTGGGAAACATTCTAGAACATGTTGGGGTTTTTGCCAAGTATGAGTAAGGGTATCCCCCGGTTTTATATTTATTCTGACACTGAAATGGTAGAAGTGCAGTGGTTAGCAGTTAAAATCCTCCTGTCTCGAATCCTTAGAAAGCTTTATTTCTGGCATCCGTTACACCCTCTAGCAAAGGACTCAAGATATACCTTATACCATGACTATAAATAAGAATCTCGGAAAGTTTTACAGTTCTTTATCTGTCTACTTCTGCAACACTGTTTGGAGTAACCGACCACTAAATCCACAGCTGCTGGTGTAGATCAGCAGAAGCACAGAGTCTCCTCTTGAGAATGAGTTTTAACCATCGTAAAGCAAGAGTCTGAAGGTCTCATTAAGCATAGGAAGACTACAATTCCCCTTTACAGTTAATGCTTCACTCCAGCCTTTCAATAAAAATATAAAGGTACTAGTAGTTGTACATGTAGTTCAATCTTCCTTAGAAATAATAATCAAAGATTTCTCAGGGATTCCACTTTAAATATTTATTGCACGTCATCCACGGTGCTTTTGCTTTTTGCAATAAAACACTAATTGGCATTAGTTGAAGACTTGGTAGTTACATAGATACAACACTGCAGACTGAAAGGTTCACAGCATTATTCTTTTATCTGATTTATACTTGCTGATAATTTCTGTTTGAAGAGGCTGTTAATGTTGGAAATGATGAGAGAAAATGCCAATCATTTTAATCAAGCAAACTGCCAAGAAGAGAAAAGAAAGCTAAAAGAAAGCTGTTTTTCTTCCCTGATCATATGAGATAACCACAGACCATCACATTTTAAGTTATCCTATCACACCACTATCATCTTCTTGCATCATATTTTTGAAGACTCTTCTGAATAACAGAAGTCAGTGACAGTACTGTAATTTAACTTGATTTTTCTCAGGGAGTTCTCATGCTTGCCTTAAGTAAACAGTATTTTCCATCGTTTTTCAGCCTATATAAAATGCAATAAACCACATTCTGCTTGTGACAAAAAAAAAAGAAAAGACTGTCTACTAAAATGTTCAATAATCACTTTCATAAACAGATTGATTGAATTTATCTCTAAGAGTTTATTTTTATAGGCATACATTTTTCATGTTTGATGTTAGGAATGTATTTATGAAAGGTAACGAGGACTGAGGATTTTTGTGCTGTGGGGCTTTTTATTTGTTTATTTCTTTGTTTTTCTTGGGGTAGTTTTATCAACATGTTCATACTGATTTATAGACCATCAGAGGATGACAAACTATAAGAAACCCTGGTGTAACATGAATCTGATTTGCATATTTGTAATAATTATATGGAATTATGATTACTACAATGAATATTACGGTAATTTTCCTTCTTGTTCTTTGTTTCCTAATTGTATTTTTCTTCTGTGGCTCTCATTATCAGTAAAGGCACAGCCAGTTCATCTGTTGAGTTAGTATCTTTCCACTTCAGTAAAAATACAAAGCATGATAAATTCTACAGGAGCCAAATATTTGGTGCTATGATTTACAGCACATAATTTAAAACATACGTAGAAATATGGAATAATTTGTGACAAATAAACAGCCATAATCTAAATTAAAGTAAGGGACTAGATGATCACATTCACACTGAGAGCTTAAATCCTCCTCACTGTCATCTTGAGCCTGGAAACATGTGCTAGAAATTTCTCAGATAGGAACAAAAGAAAAGTGGGAAAGAGAGGAAAGTTATAGGTAGCTCTCTTAGGTGGATTTTGAGCAGTGCGTAAAGAAAACTTTCCTCACATTTTAGTGATTCCATTTATTCTTGCTGTCAGGAACAGGCACAGCAGGGTGAAAAAACAGGACAGTCAGTCTTCTCGGTTGAGCTTTGTGGATGTGCCCATGTGTTTCTGTCGAAAAAAATCTGTCAATGTACAACTTCCATTGATTTTGAGAACGCAGGATTGTGTCAGTTGTGGGTGCCCAGGTGCTGGCAGCAGCAGGGAGGGCTGCAGGGGTGGCCCCTGTGAGGAAGGTCTAGGGCTTCCCTGTGCTGGACACAGCCAGTTCCAGCCAGCTCCAACAGCCCCACTGCAGGGCACAGCTGAGCCTGTCAAAAAAATATTTAATAGAAACTCATTGATTTAGTTTAGAAATAACATATTTGATATGCACCAGTAATCATGGGGAAGATAGTTTTTCTTGTGGTTATGATGTTATATGATTGCTCCTTGCAGCACATTACAAACATCTACTAGAAAACTTTTACAGAAGTTTCTATCAAACTTATCTAGCCAGTGAGTGGTGCTTTCTTCCTCATCCTTTATGATGTAATAAGTTTTCATTCAATGCTTCCTGTTTACATAGGTCTAGGAAGGTCATTTAGATGAAGAAATGTCTGTATTTTTGTAGTAAGGTAAGTGGGACACCTTCTGTTCATCACAAGAGGCGAGCAATAGTTAGCAAAGACTGAGTTTGTGTCTTCTTTGATATTATTGTATTTCTCAATAAAAAACATTTTAGAACAATTAGGCAAAGTGCCTAAAACATCTCCTTCTATGCTGAATGTTAAGATTAGGTTTTCCATGAGGGATTTGGGTTGTTTTTTATGGTAGCAGGGGAGGGCTATGGAGATAGCCTTGTAAGAAGCTACTAGAAGCTCCCCTAGCTCTAAAATGTCAGACCCACTTCTGAACAGTGCCAAGCCAATCAGCGCCCCTGTGAACCCATGTATTTAAGAAGGACGCAGTGCACAGCCTGTGCTTTCTTGCCCCAGCCCGATCAGCATGGGCTGGGTGCAGGCAACATGGCTTCAGCCCCAGCCTGGGCCCAGCCCCAGCCTAAACTCAAGCCTCACTGCAGCTCCAGCCTGAGTGAGAGAGAGAGTCGGGAGCTCTTCAAGTACCAGCAGAATAGATTCACAATGGAGAAAGGAGTGGAATGTGAGGAGAACAACTGTGTAGACATCAAGGTCAGTGAAGAAAGAAACCAAGGTCAGTGAAGGAAGAAAGGAGGGGGAGAAAGAAGGAGGAGTGCAGAGCCAATGTTCCCCCTGCAACCTGTGGCGAAAGCACAAGTTGGCCTGCCTGCAGCCTGTGGACGTTCACTGGTGGAGCAGATTCACATGAGAAGGCTCCTGAAGAGGCCATGACTCTATGGACAGTGTGTGCTGGAGCAGGTCATGCATCAGGGAACTGCAGCCATGGGCAGACCCACATTGGACTTTTGTGAAGGACTTTTCTCTTGTGTGATGGGTGCCATGTGGAAGCAGAGGGAGAGTGGGAGGAGCCCTCCCTACCACTGTAGAGGAAGGAGTGGCAGAGACCACATGGGATGAAATTACGACAACCCCCATTTCCATTCCCCTGCACCACTGGGCAAGGGAGTGGAAGGTAAAGAAACTGATAAGAAAGCTGAGCCCAAGAAAGAAGGGAGGGGTGAGGGAAGGTGTTTGACTGTAAGATCTGGTTGTATCTCTCACTGTTCTACTATGATGCTATTGGTAACAAATTACAATTGATTGATTGATTGTTTTTTTTCTCCCTATGATGAGTTGGTCACCTTTAAGTGGTGAGAAAAAGCCCTCACAGTCTTTATTCTGTCTAGTCCCTTTTGTGGGTGCTGTGGTGCTCAATTTACCACTGGCTTTAAACCATGACAAGATCGTAAGCTCATTCAGTTTTGCCTAAAATGCAAGTGGTCAGTGATAGGATGGCCAGAATCAGGAGCTGTCCACTGTAAATTCTGCAAAGCTGTCATGTCTGGGGCATAATCTCACTGAGTTCTGGGTTTTCTGCTGGTAGGAGATTGTGGAACTTGAATGAAACCACAGGGCTTCTTGCCTTTCATAGGAAGAGTCATGGGGAGCATTTGGTAATGGCTTTCCTTGGTTGGCTTAGAACACCAAAAGACTGTTTGCTCTTTGATGCAGCACAAATCCAAAACAGTCCCATAAAAGTCACTATAAAGAAAATTAATTCTATCCTAGACAAAATCTGTACAGCCACAAGAGTTTCACCTGAATGTACTGTACTCAGGTGTGTAAAAGACTTTTTGTTTTTTAAAAGAAACCACAAAGATTTGATTATGTTTAGCAGGCAGGACATAGTTTGACATTTTAAGAATTTGAAAACTTAATTCCAGTTGTTCTAGATGCCTAACTTTGAGGGTTCTGTTTTTGTCAGGATATCCCACTTTACACTGAAAAATCATGCACTTTGCAGAATGCTTTATGTACATTTATAAACACCACCTCTCACCAGTGAAAATCGTATTTCAAGTAGGATCACAAAAATGCTGACCAAAAAGAAACCCAACTGAAACTCTTGAAAATAAAAATGAGACTTTAGTCCTGTTTTTTGGTGATTTTTGGGAGGGATTTGTGGCTTTTTGGATGGTTGGTTTTGTGGTGTTGGGGTTTTATTTTTATTTTCCAGTAAAATCTACCTTTCAAATCTTTCAGTGGAAAAAAGAAAAGAAGGAAGTTTAAGAAATAAAAAACAATATGCATGTATTATTCTTTCTTGATCAGCTTTGATGTTCCAAGATTATCTTTGGTAAGACATGTTCCTAGTCAGATTAATCTCATTCTTATTCTTTATTCATACACAATAGTCTCATTTATTTCAGTAATTTTCACTTGTAAAGTAAGAGTCAAAATAATTACAGTGCAAATAAGGACTGGTTGGTTTCACCTGTTGTGAATTTAATGATGATCCATATCAGTACCTATGGTATAACATTTATTAATTGCATTTAATCTGCAGTTCACTCATTCACACAAACCTTGCAGTGGTATTGCAAGTAGCGTCTCCTGTCCATATCAAAATGGAAAAAAAAGTACTTGACTATATAGAAAAAGGCATCTTGACTGTGTTTATCTTGAAAAAAACATCTTGACTATTTGTCAAAAGTACAAAGAAATAGATTATTTTTTCATTGTAAAATAAATATGCCAATTTAAATTTGAGACCATAAACATACATTCTCACTGTTCAAAATGTTGAGATACTAAGATCTACTTTAGGTCCATTTTTCATTAAATTCTCTTAATGCTTCTTGGATTTTTGAACCTATTTAACAATGTGAAATTGTATCTGAAGATCGTTAGTAAAATAATAATCCTTATTCTAAGGAAAAATAATTACACTATGTATTAAATCAGGGGTTTCACTTCTGACTATGAAAAGCACAAAGCAGAGTTTTGTACTGAAAGGGTTATATTTCTTAGGAAATTTTGCAGTTTCTTGTGTGTGTCTGTGGTTGCAAATGAGGAATCATATGAAGAAAAAACATTTTATGGACATATAAATAATTAGAAAAAGAAACAAATCACACCTTAGTTACAGCAAATGTAAACCGTTCTTCCTAAAATGAAATCCACATATGTCAGGTTGTATTCAAATTGCACTTCAACACCTGAGATAGAAAAACCTTAGAACAAGGTTTTATTGTGGGAATACTGGACACAGTTCTACTCTATGCTGCATTATCATGATCAATGTTTAAAGCTATAACTAATCTGCAGACTTAATTAAAAAGATACATTGCTTGTAAATATGACAAAATTCCAACCCATGCTCTCACATTTAAAGAGCAGTATCCTTCCTGGGCTGATGAACAGGAAAGATCAGGGAAAGCCAGTTTGTAGCTCTTGGTCTACTTGCATGTCATGATCTCTAAGAGTGGCTACTTTACCATGGCTATGACATGTGCTGACATCTACAGTCTGTGCTATGCTGTGAACCCTTTTTTATTAGAATCCTCAGAAAGAGGAAAAAAAGTGAAATTAATTCTATGGGGAAGGCTTGAAATCAGGCTGCTTGACCTACTCCTCAGTAAGCACTGCAGCCCTTCGGTTTCTATCCCTGGCCTCTAAATACTTCCCAGAGGTATATTTTCCAGGTCCTTCTCCAGGATATAGATTATGATTTTCTTAAAATATTTGTTCAGTTTTGCTTGCAGTAATGGCTAAGTAAGCTTTTGGTATGTGAGGTTGTCAGGGTCCAGAACAAAAAAAAAAAATCTAGGAAGGGACATTTTATGAGGTTAAATGTATCCATGTGGGATTCAGAGCAAACTCAAAAACAAAAAGAAAAATCTACACAGAGCAAAATACAAGTGTTGCTTGACTCTGACCTGATTTAAAACCAATCTTTTCTTTGCAGAAATGAGTTCAGACTCCGCTTCACTGAACTTTTGATAGAACAGCAAGGTGTAGGAGGAAGGCTGTTGTCAAGGGGCTGGTTACAGCTCTTCAGTTTTCAGAACAAATCTCCTGCTCTCTGGCAAAGTTTAAGGCTGATTAAAGTGAAATATGTCAGATTGTGTCAGTAGAATCAGTATGATTAATAGAAATAATAAGTCATAAAAATAATAGCAATAATCAAGAAAGCCACGGAGATTTTTGTTTAAAAACTGCAGGCATGTTGGTGCAACACTGCAAAATCAAGTCTTCTATGAAATTTGATGAAGTCTGTAGGAGTTAAAATATTCCAACCCCTATATTTGAGATGCTGAACTAAATAGCTAGTTTGACCACTTAAAGAAAAACCAGAACTTTTTACTTTTACATTGACTAAATTATAGTTTAGATTAGCCAAACTATAAAAAAAACCCCAAAAAACCAAAACAAAAAAACCCTACAAAACAATGGCATCTCATAAAGGTCTGCAAAATAAGATTGGACTAGATGATCCTTGTGGTCCCTTCGAACCTGGGATTCTATGATTCTATGATAAAATATATTGGAATTCACCTTTAAAAGCAGCCTTTTCTTACAGCTGAAGTGGTTTGTGAACTACCTCTGGCGGCTTAATGCCTTCCTGTGTAAGAACTGAGAAGTAAACAGTGATTAAAGGCGACAGAGAGATTTTTCAGTTCATTGTTCTCCTCAGCAAAATGTTATCATAGATAACAGTTTCAGTCCCATAATGACAGTCATGCCCAAGATGGAACAGATTATAATCTCTAAAAATCAATAAAAGCAGAAATGTGGGCATTGACTAAACTAATATTATAGGCTTGGCTTGCATTTCCTTTGATATTTCCAGTCAATTTATTATCAAGTAATGACACTCTATTCTCTACAGTTCTCCTGAGCAATTTGACCATATCTCATCAATCAATCTGCCAATGCATTTTAGAAATTCTACAGATTTTTCATATGCTTGCCCTTCACAATATGGTTGCTAGAACATTTATTGTGCTTTGTTAAAGTCTAGGGATGCCATTAGGATCACTTCTAAAATCCTTAAAGATATTTGCTTTTGGATAATGAGTGTTAAATGTCAGACATTCAACACATAATAAAAATTCTGAGCTGTGGAAAGAATGAAGAGAAAATAATGCATTTTAGAAAATTATACCTGTGAGCACCGTTCATTTTGTTAGTTTCTAATGAAAGAACACAGAGATAAATGAAACTGTTTTGTGTGGACTTACATAGTCTGATTAAAGTAATATTTTAAAATATGTTGACTCTGCTTGCATCAAAATAGCAGTTCTCTTTGAAACACAGTAGGAAATAATGTATTTTATTTTTTCTAAATATTTGTAATTAAAGTTGGAGCCAACTTTTGACTGGATGTTCTATTTGTTTATGGGTTTTTTTTTGAGAGGTCAACTATGTTAGTTTAGGCACAGTGTCAGACAGATTTAATGGCTTCTTGGCTGCAACTGATTCACATTCAAGCAAACAGGAAGCTCGCACCTGTCCCTAGCCAGTCTGCAGAGCTGAGTCAATACTTCCCAGAAATAAGCTCTATGTAAGACATCCTTTTCATGGATTATCAAGTCTGGCTTGCAGCCCTCATGAATGCAGCCACAATAGAGTGGACATTCTTCTGTTACTGCTCACACAAGTGTGGGAGCTATACTTTCCCTTCAGAAATTGCATCATAGCAATGCTGGGAAACACACACAGAGCAAAATATTTTTTTGTAAACATATATTTCAGATAAAAAGAACCCAGAAAGCTAAAGATACAAGAAAACAATAAACAATTAATTAAATTTCAACCTGAAAATAATCTCATATTATTTTATAAGCCATAATTTTTTTTTTTTTTAGTTGAATACCCTCTATTTATCACCTTCTTCATCTGTATCTTCTGATTCTGGAAGTAAAATTGTAACTATTTTTTTTTTATGAAAACTATCTTTGTTGTCATTAAGTGGCTATGGCTAGATACTCTCGGGGTTTTTTACTAACTTATTTAAGCTGTCAGCTTACCAGCCTTCTTGTCTGGCAATTTAGAAGAAGACACATTTGTGTGTCCCAGAACTCAAATTTGTCCAGACAGATTTTTTTCTGAGTTAATCAACAGGTCTCTCTGCATTTGTTCTGTGGGACACGACCAAACTCCTGAAAACAAAACACATTTTCTATAGGAGGTTGTCCTTATTAGGAGCTGACTGGCTTCTATAACTCTTGAAGATTTCAGATAGGGAAATTGAGGCTGTGGTATGAAAAAAAGAGTAAAATCAAAATGACACCAACAATTCAGATTGCAATTTAGTGGGAGCTTTCAAGAAGATCCTCAGATAGCACAAGTGATCAAGTAAACCTCTGAGATTTGAAGAAAGACCCAGATGACTACAATGCTAATGTGAGTCATGGTACATCTAAGTGCTTTAGTTCATCCCAGAAGTGCAACTTCTAGATGAATCTTCCTTCCATTTGTTCCCACTTACTGCATTTTGGCTCATGTTGCAGAGTTACCAGTGTGTAACTGGATGAAACTACACAGAAAAGTGTGCTGCAGAATCACACTTATCATGCTGACAATTGCAATGGACATGCAGTCCACAAGAGGAAACTCCAGTTAGTCTGAAGTAAAGCTTCCCAGAATTGGCACAGTGTGAACACTGGACACTTAGCATCAACTGCTTCATTTATGAAAACGCGAAACCTTTCCTATGGTACTCTTTGGTTTAAAACAGACATAGTTTTTGGTTTGTACACTCATAAATCTCTATTAAAGCTATTAAGTAATCAACGATAAAGTCAGCATCATTAGTAACAAGAAGTTCACTTTATCAATACTACTCTCTGCTTTTCAGTTATATAGGAGGTAAATGTACAAGTCATATGTACAGTGTTGAACGGTTTATGTTACTGTTTTTTGAGACACAGAATTACTGCTGAAATTCCTGCTATTGTTCTCAGGACATACTATTGTATGTACTGTATGACTGAATCTATTTTCTTCTATTGCCTCAGTTACATACTTTGTCTTTTCTTTTACGGTCACATTTACAATTTACCCAATCAAATAATCAAAGACATTAAGGCCAATATTGGTGTATCAAATATGGATGATGTCATATCTGTTTATGTCAGCTAAAACCTATCCATAAACTGTCTATGGTTTCATCTGCAGAGTAATCTTCTCTTTGCATTTCCTATCGTAATGTGCTAATCCTGTTGGTAACATTATAAATATTAAATTTACAAGAGTGGGGGGGGCGGGGGGCAATGGGCATGCCTTTTTAATGACTGAAATGTGGCTTTCCTTACTAAATACAGACTCAGTGGAGAAAAGGCTCTGGTATCTTACAGAAAACTGAGGAAAAATACATTTTTATTTCACCTTGAAGTCCTAGTTTTTCTGTTACCATAATCTCAAACACTAAACATTTTACAGGAGCTGCACATTTTACGCAGTGTCTAGGCTTATCTCTCTGGTAATTACCATTCTCTTTATACTGAAGCAGTCTTCCCATTGAGAGAGAAGAATGTGCTAAAAAGCTCTATGAAACTTTACTATCTTCAATAATGGCACCAGTCTGGTATGCCTGGAGAGTTAACTATCTTCTTATTGAATGAAAAACATAAAGACTATGGAATAACACTGATGATAAATGTATTCTTGCTTCAATCACAAAATCACATAATATTAGGAGTTGGAAGGGACCTCGAAAGATCATCCAGTCCAACCTCCCTGCCAGAGCAGGATCACCTAGACTAGGTCACACAGGAACGCATCCAGGCAGGTTTTGAATATCTCCAGAGAAGGATACTCCACAACCTCTCTGGGTAGTCTGTTCCAGTGCTCTGTCACCCTCACAGTAAAAAAGTTTTCCCTCATGTTCAGATTGAATCTCCTATGCTCCAGCTTGCTCCCATTGCCCCTTGTCTTGTCATTGGCTATCACTGAGAAGAGCCTGGCTCCTTCCTCCTGACACTTATCCTTTACAAATTAGAAAATATTAATTAGGTCACCCCTTAGTCTCTTCTTTTTCCAAGCTAAAGAGACCC